>NW_026869079.1:125262-215217 GCF_020745735.1 Hemiscyllium ocellatum | reverse complement strand
ACGGCGAGAGAGAGAGTGGGGTGAGAGAGAGAGGCGGGCGAGAGAAAGAGAGAGAGGGGGCGAGAGAGAGAGGGGGGCTAGACAGCGATGGGGGCGAGAGAGAGAGAGAGAGGGGTGTGAGAGAGAGTGGGGCGAGAGAAAGAGAGAGATGGGGCGAAAGAGAGAGGGGGCGAGAGAGAGAGAGAGAGGTGGGCGAGAGAGAGAGGGGGACGAAAGAGAAAGGGGGTGTCGAGAGAGGGGGCGAAAGAGTGAGAGGGGGCAAGCGAGAGAGTGGGGGCGAGAGAGGGGGGGGTGCAAGAGAGAGCAGGCGAGAGAGAGAGACACACAGAGGGGCGAGAGGGGGGGTCGGGAGAGAGAGGTGGCGAAAGTGAGAGAGAGGGGGCGAGAGAGAGAGAGGGGGCGAGAGAGAGAGGGGAGTGCAAGAGAGAGAGGGGAGTGCGAGAGAGAGAGAGATAGGGAGGCGAGAGTGAGAGAGAGATTGAGAGAAAGGGGCGAGAGACAGAGATTGAGAGACAGTGCTCCCTCAGTACCTCAGAAATGCTCCCACAAAACATCAGAAAGTGTTCCCTAAGTTCCTCAGAAAGTGCTCCCTCAATTTCCCAGATGGTTTGCCCTCAATATGTCAGATAGTTCTCCCACAGTACCTCAGAAAGTGCTCCCTCAATACCTCAGGCAGTGCTCCCTCAGCACCTCATTATGTGCTCCCTCAATTCCTCAGAAAGTTCCCCCTCAGTCATCTGAAAGACCTTCCACAGTACCTCAGAAATTGCTCCCTCAAAACCTCAGATAATTCTCCCTCAATACCTCAGATAGTTCTCCCTCAATACCTCAGATAATGCTCCCTCAATCCCTCAGATAGTGCTCCCTCAATCCCTGAGAAAGTGCTCCCTCAATACCTCAGAAAGCGCTCCCACAATACATCAGACAGTGCATCCTAAGTACCTCAGACAGTGCATCCTCTGTACCTCAGAAAATGTTCACGCAATACCTCAGATACTGCTCCCTCAGTACCTCAGATACTGCTCCCTCAGTACCTCAGATACTGCTCCCTCAGTACATCAGATACTGCTCCCTCAGTACATCAGATACTGCTCCCTCAGTACATCAGATACTGCTCCCTCAGTACATCAGATAGTGCGCCCTCAGTACATCAGATAGTGCTCCCTTATTACATCAGATAGTGCTCCCTCAGTACATCAGATAGTGCTCCCTCAGTACATCAGATAGTGCTCCCTCAGTACATCAGATAGTGCTCCCTCAGTACCTCAAGAATGCTGCCTCAGTTCCTCAGAAATTGCTCCCTCAATACCTCAGACAGTGCTCCCTCAATAACCTCAGAAAGCGCTCTCTCAGTACCCCAGAAAGTGCTTCCTTAATACATCAGACAGTGCTCCCTCAGTACCTCAGATAGTTCTCCCTCAATACCTCAAATAGTTCTCCCTCAGTATCTCCCAAAGTCCTCCCTTAGTACCTCAGATAGTTCTCGCTCAGTACCTCAGATGGTTCCCCCTCATTACCTCAAAGAGTGCTCCTCAATTCCTCAGATAGCTCTCCCTCAGTACCTCAGACAGTGTTCCCTCAGCACCTCATAAAGTGCTCCCCCAGTACCTCAGAATGTGCTCCCTCAGTAGATCAGAAAGAGCTCCCACAATACATCGGAAAGTGCTCCCTCAATACCTCAGATAGTTCTCCCTCAATACCTCAGAAAGTGCTCACGCAATATCTCAGATAGTTCTCCCTCAATACCTCAGATAGTGCTTCCTCAGTACCTCAGCAAGTGATCCCTCAATACATTAGAAATTGCTCCCTCAATATTTCATAACGTTCTTCCACTATGCCTCAGATAATGCTACCTCAGTAACTCAGATACTGCTCCCTCAGTACATCAGAAAGAGCTCCCACAATACATCAGAAAGTGCTCCCTCAGTACCTCAGATAGTTCTCCCTCAATACCTCAGAAAATGCTGCCTCAATACCTCAAGAATGCTCCCTTAGTTCCTCAGAAAGTGCTACCTCAATTCCTCAGTACATCTGAAATTGCTCCCTCAGTACATCAGAAAGTGACCCCTCAGTACCTCAAAAAGTGCTATCCTAATACCTCAGAAAGTGCTCCCTCAGTACCTCAGAAAGTGCTCTCTCATTATCTCAGACAGTACTCCCTCAATACCTCAGATGCCTCTCCCTCAGTACCTCAGGTAATTCTCCCTCAACACCTCAAATATTTCTCCCTCAGTACCTCAGATAGTTCTCCCTCAGTACCTCAGAAAATGATCCCTCAATACCTCAAAAAGTGCTCCCTCAATATTTCCGATAGTTCTCCCACTATACCTCAGATAATGCTCCCTCAATTCCTCAGATAATGCTCCCTCTGTATAGCAGAAAGAGCTCCCACAATACATCAGGAAATGCTCCCTCAATTCCTCAGATAGTACTCCCACAATACTTCAGAAAGTGCTCCCTCAGTACCTCATAAAGTGCTTCCTGAGCACCTCAGAGAGTGCTGCCTCAGTACATCAGAAAGTGCTCCCGCAATACCTCAGAAAATGCCAATCAATACCTCAGAAAATGCCAATCAATACCTCAGAAAGTGCTCCCTCAGTTCCTCAGATGGTTCTCCCTCAATACCTCAAATAGATTTCCCTCAATTCCACAGAAAGTGCTCCCTCCGTTCCACAGAAAGTGCTCCCTCCGTTCCACAGAAAGTGCTCCCTCAGTTCCACAGAAAGTGCTCCCTCAGTTCCACAGACAGTGTTCCCTCAGTACCTCAAACAGTGTTCCCTCAACACCACAGATAATGCTCCCTCAATTCCCCAGATAGTTCTCCCTCAGTACCTCAGGAAGTGCTCCCTCAATATCTCAGAAAGTGGTTCCTCAATTCCCCAGATAGTTCTCCCTCAGTACCTCAGGAAGTGCTCCCTCAATATCTCAGAAAGTGGTTCCTCAATTCCTCAGTACATCTGAAATTGATCCCTCAGTGCCTCAGTAAGTGCTCCCTCAGTACCTCAAAAAGTGCTCTCTTAATACCTCAGACAGTGCTACCTCAATACCTCATAAAGTGCTCCCTCAATATCTCAGAAAGTGCTCCCTCAGCACCTCAAAAAAGTGCTCCCTCAGTACCCCAGAAACTGCCTCCTCAATACCTCAGATGGCTGTCGCTGAGTACCTCAGATTGTTCTCCCTCAATGCCTCAAATACTTCTCCATCACTACCTCAGAAAGTGCTTCTTCAATTCCTCAGTACATCTGAAATTGCTCCCTCAGTACCTCAAAGTGCTCTCTCGGAACAACAGATAGTGCTCCCTCACTACCTCAGACAGAGCTCCCTCAATATCTAAGAAAATGCTCCCTCAACACCTCAGATGGTTCTCCCTCAGTACCTCAGATAGTTCTCCATCAATACCTCAAATAGTTCTCCCTCAGTACCTCAGAAAGTGCCCCCTCAATAGCTCAGACAGTGCTCCCTCAGTACCTCAGAAAGTGCTCTCTCATAACCTCAGACAGTGCTCCCCCAATAACCTCAGAAACTGCACCCACAATACCTCAGATAGTGTTTCCTCAATACCTCAGAAAGTGCTCCCTCAGTTACTCTGAAAGTGCCCCCTCAATACCTCAGAAAATGCCCCCTCAATACCTCAGACACTGCTCCCTCAGTACCACAAAAAGTGAACCCTCCTTCCTCAGAAAGTGCTCCCTCAGTACATCAGAAAGAGCTCTCACAGTACCTCAGAAAATGCTCCCTGAATACCAGAGAAAGTGCTCCCTCAGTACCTCAAAATGTGCTCCCACAATACCTTAGATAGTGATCCCTCAGTACCTCAGAAAATGCTCCCTCAATACCTCAGATGGTTCTCCCTCAGTACCTCAGACAGTGCTCCCTCAGTACCTCAGACAGTGCTCCCTCAGTTCCTCAGAAAGTGCTCCCTCAGTTCCTCAGAAAGTGCTCCCTCAGTTCCTCAGAAAGTGCTCCCTCAACACCACAGATAATGCTCCCTCAACACCACAGATAATGCTCCCTCAACACCACAGATAATGCTCCCTCAGTACCTCAGGAAGTGCTCCCTCAATATCTCAGAAAGTGGTCCCTCAATTCCTCAGTACATCTGAAATTGCTCCCTCAGTACCTCAGAAAGTGCCCGCTCAGTATCTCAAAAAGTGCTCTCTTAATACCACAGACAGTGCTACCTCAATACCTCATAAAGAGCTCTCGCAGTACCACCGATAGTGCTTCCTCACTACCTCAGAAAGATCTCCCTCAATATCTCAGAAAGTGCTCCCACGGTATCTCAGAAAGTGCTCCCTCAATACCTCATAAAGTGCTCCCTCAGCACCTCAAAGTGCTCCCTCAGCACCTCAAAGTGCTCCCTCACTATCTCAGATAGTTCTCCCTCAATACCTCAGATAGTTCTCCCTCAATACCTCAGATAGTTCTCCCTCAATACCTCAGATAGTGCTCCCTCAATACCTCAGATAGTGCTCCCTCAGCAACACAGATCATGCTCCCTCAATTCCTCAGATAGTGTTCCCTCAATACCTCAAAAATGCTGCCTCAGTTCCTCAGAAAGTGCTCCCTCAATACCTCAGACAGTGCTCCCCAATAACATCAGAAAGCGCTCTCTCAGTGGCTCAGAAAGTGCTTCCTCACTACCTCAGAAAGTACTCCCACAATACCTCAGAAACTGCTCCCTCAGTACCTCAGAAAGTGCCCCATCAATACTTCAGACACTGCTCCCTCAGTACCTCAGACAGTGCTCCCTCACTACATCAGAAAGAGCTTCCACTGTACCTCAGATAATGCTCCCTGATTACCAGAGAAAGTGCTCCCTCAGTACCACAAAAAGTGCTCCCACAATACCTCAGATAGTGATCCCGCAGTACTTCAGAAAGTGCTCGCTCAATACCTCAGAAAGTGTCCCCTCAGTACCTCAGACAGTGCTCTCTCAGTACCTCAGAAGTACTCCCTCAAATCCTCAGGAAGTGTTCCCTCAGTACCTCAGAAAATGCTCCCTCAAAAGCTCAGATGGTTGTCCCTCAGTACCTCAGAAAGTGCCCCCTCAATACCGCAGACAGTTCTCCCTCAGTACCTCAGAAAGTGCTCTCTCAATACCTCAGAAAGTGCTCCCTCAGTACCTCAGAAAGTGCCCCCTCAATACCGCAGACAGTTCTCCCTCAGTACCTCAGAAAGTGCTCTCTCAATACCTCAGAAAGTGCTCCCTCAGTACCCCAGAAAGTGCTCCCTCAGTACCCCAGAAAGTGCTCCCTCAGTACCCCAGAAAGTGCTCCCTCAGTACCCCAGAATGTGCTCCCTCAGTACCCCAGAATGTGCTCCCTCAGTACCCCAGAAAGTGCTCCCTCAGTACCCCAGAATGTGCTCCCTCAGTACCCCAGAATGTGCTCCCTCAGTACCCCAGAATGTGCTCCCTCAGTACCCCAGAATGTGCTCCCTCAGTACCCAGAAAGTGCTCCCTCAGTACCCCAGAAAGTGCCTCCGCAATACCTCAGATGGCTCTCCCTCAGTACCTCAGGTAGTTCTCCCTCATTACCTCAAATAGTTATCCCTCAGTACCTCAGAAAGTGCTCCCTCAATACCTGAGAAAGTGTCCCCTCAATACCTCAGACAGTGCTCCCTCAGTACCCCAGAAACTGCCTCCTCAATATCTCAGCTAGTTCTCAGTCAATAGCTCAGATAGTTCTCCCTCAATTCCTCAGATAGTTCTCCCTCAGTACCTCAGATAGTTCTCCCTCAGTACCTCAAAGTGCCACCTCAATACCTCAGGCAGTGCTCCCTCAGCACCTCAGAAAGTGCTCCAATAGTACCCCAGAAACGGCCTCCTCAATACCTCAGATGGCTCTCCCTCAGTACCTCAGGTAGTTCTCCCTCAATAACTCAAATAGTTCTCCCTCAGTACCTCACAAAGTGCTCCCTCAACACCTCAGATTGTTCTCCCACAGTACCTCAGAAAGTGTTCCCTGAATACTTCAAAATGTGCCACCTCAATACCTCAGACAGTGCTCCCTCAGCACCTCAGAAAATGCTCCCTCAATACCTCAGATAGTTCTCCCTCAATACCTCACATAGTTCTCCCTCAATACCTCACATAGTTCTCCCTCAATACCTCACATAGTTCTCCCTCAGTAACTCAGATCATGCTCCCTCAATTCCTCAGATAGTGCTCCCTCAATATCACAAAGTGCTCACTCAATATCTCAGGTAGTGCTCCCACAGTACCTCAGATAGTGCTCCCACAGTACCTCAGATAGTGCTCCCTCAGTACCTCAGATAGTGCTCCCTCAGTATCTCAGATAGTGCTCCCTCAGTACCTCAGATAGTTCTCCCTCAGTACCTCAGATAGTTCTCCCTCAGTACCTCAGATCATGCTCCCTCAATTCCTCAGATAGTTCTCCCTCAATTCCTCAGATAGTTCTCCCTCAATTCCTCAAAAATGCTGCCTCAGTTCCTCAGACAGTGCTCCCCAATAAACTCAGAAAGCGCTCTCTCAGTTCCTCAGAAAGTGCCCCCTCAATACCTCGGACACTGCTCCCTCAATGCCTCAAAAAGTGCTCCCTCTGTACCTCAGAAAGTGTTCCCTCAGTACATCAGAAAGAGCTCTCACAGTACCTCAGAAAATGCTCCCTGAATACCAGAGAAAGTGCTCCCTCTGTACCTCAAAACGTGCTCCCACAATACCTCAGACAGTGCTCCCTCAGTACCCCAGAAACTGCCTCCTCAATACCTCAGTTGGCTCTCCCTCAGTACCTCAGGTAGTTCTCCCTCAATACCTCAAATAGTTCTCCCTCAATACCTCAAATAGTTATCCCTCAGTACCTCATAAAGTGCTCCATCCGTACCTCATAAAGTGCTCCCTCTACATCAGAAAGTGCACCCTCAGTTCATCAGAAAGTGCTCCCTCAGTACCTCAGATAGTGCTCCCTCAATAGTTCTCCATCAATACCTCCGAAAGTGCTCCCTCAGTCCCTCAGATCGTTCTCCCCAATCCCACCGATAGTGCTCCCTCAATCCCTCCGATAGTGCTCCCTTAATCCCTCCGATAGTGCTCCCTCAATCCCTCCGATAGTGCTCCCTCAATCCCTCCGATAGTGCTCCCTCAATCCCTCCGATAGTGCTCCCTCAATCCCTCCGATAGTGCTCCCTCAATCCCTCAGATAGTGCTCCCTCAATCCCTCAGATAGTGCTCTCTCAGTACGTCAGAAAATGCTCCCTCAGTACGCCAGAAAGTGCTCCCTGAATATCTCAGATAGTTCTCCCTCAGTACCTCAGAAAGTGCTCACTCAATAGCTCACAAAGTGCTTCCTCAATTGCTCAGTACAACTGAAATAGCCCCCTCAGTACCTCCGAAAGTGCCACCTCAGTATTTCAAAAAGTACTCCCTTCACACCTCTGACAGTGCTACTTCAATACCTCATAAAGTGCTCTCTCGGTACCACAGATAGTGCTCCCTCAATACCTCCGAAAATGCTCCCTCAATATTTCAGATAGTGCTCCCTCAGTACCACAGAAAATGCTCCCTCAATACCTCTGACAGTGCTCGCTCAATACCTCAGAAAATGCTACGTCAATTCCTTAGTACATCTGAAATTGCTCCCACAGTACTTCAGAAACTGCTCCCTCAGAGCCTCAAAAAGGGCTCTCTCAATACCTCAGATAGTGTCCCTCACTACTTCATAAAGTGCTATCTCAGTACCTCACATAGTGATCCCTCAATACCTCAGAAAGTGCTCCCTCAGTACCACAGAAAGTGCTCCCGCAATCCCTAAGAAAGTGGTCACTCAGCACCTCAGAAAGTGCTCCCTCAGTACCCACAAAGTGCTCCCTCAGTACCCCAGAAATTGCTCCCTCAATATCTCAGATAGTGCTCCCTCAGTACCACAGAAAGTGCTCCCTTACTAACTCAGAAAGTGCTCCCTCAATACCTCAGACAGTTCTCCCTTAGTACCTCAGATAATGCTCCCTCAAAACCTCAGAAATTGCTCTCTCAACATCTAAGAAAGTGCTCCCTCAATACCTCAGAAAATGCTCCCTCAGTACGCCAGACAGTGCTCCCTCAATTCCTCAGATAGGGCTCCCTCAATTCCTCAGATAGGGCTCCCTCAATTCCTCAGATAGGGCTCCCACAGTACCTCAGAAAGGGCTCCCTCAATTCCTCAGAAAGGGCTCCCACAGTACCTCAGAAAGGGCTCGCTCAATACATCGGAAAGTGCTCCCACAGTACCTCAGATCGTTCTCCCTCAATACCTCAGATAGTTCTCCCTCAATACCTCAAAGTGCTCCCTGAATACCTCAGATATTTCTCCCAAAATACCTCAAATACTTCTCCCTCAGTACCTCAGAAAGTACTCCCTCAATACCTCAGTTCGCCCTCAGTACCTTAGAAAGTGCTCCCTCAGTACCTCAGAAAGTGCCCCCTCAATACCTCAGAAAATACCCCCCTAATATCTAAGAAAGCACCACTTTGTTGTGTTTAACCCCCAAAGCCCCTCAGACAGTAGCTCCACAAAACATTCACACCCTCAACACTTCAGGGCTCAGCCCAGTTCCCCCCTCAGACTGTGTTCAAACCCCTTCAGACGCTAAGGACCCACATCCACCCCTGTTCAAGGTTGAAGCCCAGATTCCCAGAACATGTCTTGTCTCTCTGGATTAATTTTAGAATTCCTACAGTGTAGAAGCAAGCCATTCCGTCCATTGGCCCCACACTGACTGTCTGAACAGCATCCCACCCAGACTCACATCCTCTACTCGATCCCGGGAATGCTACATTTCCCATGGCATCTTTGGACTGTGGGAGGAAACTGGATCACCCGGAGGAAACGCGCACAGATAGAGAGAGAATGTGTAAACTCCATACAGACTGTCACCGGGAGTTAGAATCAAACCACTGAGGCACCGTGCTGTCCTCTCTCCCTGGATGTCATGCCATCTAACCTTTCACTAAGCAGTCCCCCATGTGAAACCTTCTCATCTGTCTCCTTGGTCATCCCTTCAAAAGCTCCATCAAGTTGGACACATCATTTCCACAAACAAAGCCAAGCTGACCATCCCTAATCAATTCTTGCTTTTCCAAATGTATGTAAGTTGTCTCTCAGAATGCCCTCCAACAGCTGACCCACCACTGCCATCAGGCTCACAGCTCCATAGTACAATGGCTGTACCTTGCAGCCTTACTTCAATAATGGCCCATCATTAACCACCCTCCAGTCTTCAGGCACCTCACCCGTTGTCACTGATCAGTCCATCTGACAAGGCCATCTCCATCCTTCTGTAACCTAAGGCTATCCTCCTCAGTATTTATCACCCAACCAATCTTCACATCATTCATGAACCCAATGATTAACCATACACCATTCAAACCTAAATCTTTTCTATCAGCCACATCAGCAAGACCCCAACAGTGAGACATGAACGGACAGAGATTTCTCATTGGGCCATCACTGTCTCCTTCCTGCCACTCAGCATTCTGCGCCAAATTCCTTGGATCTTGAGTTTTTATGTTCACTATCAGTTTCCGGTATGGGTCCTAATAAAAGCCTGACTGACCTCCAAGCAGGCGACAGGAAAGTATTGCCCTTATTTACACACCTGGTCACCTCCTTAAACAGTGCAATCCCATTGGTCAGACCTGACCTCCCCTTAACAGAACCATTCTGACTGTTCTTCATGAACTCCAGTCTCTTTAAAGGCTGATTAATTCTATCTCCCAAAATTGCTTCCAACAGATGTCCCACCCACGATATTAGCCTGACCGGCCTGAAGCTGCCTGGTATATCCCATGCTCCCTCTTGAATAACAGTAACACATGGTCAGTCTGCAGACAACTCTCCTGTGGCCAGAGAGGATTTGAAAATATTTGCTCGTGTACCTGCTACTTCCTCCAACACCTCATTCGGTAAACTGAGACACATTTCCTCCGTCTTTGGAGATTTATTGGGTTGTAAGAAGGCCAGACCACTCAGAACCATCTCTCTCTATATATATGCTAATTCATTTAATTGTATCACAGAGCATCTCCACGATTTATTATCAACCCTGTCCCAATGAGCACTGACAAAATGCATCCATTCACTACACCCTCTGGGTCCATGCACAGACACTCACTGTGTTCCACAGCCTACTCTTTCTCTCATTATCCATTCATCCTTAATGTCACTGTAAGGAACTTTCAGGTTTTTATTTCCCCTCTTAGCCCTCCTCTCTCCCAGACAATTAGCCTGCGATACGGTTTGGAGGAGTGTGGGATATCATTCTGGAAGTGGATGAGCATTGGGAAGTTCAGAAATAAGGAACACACGACTGTGCTGAGTGTGGGGCAGTGGGATCCATTTGGGATGAGCAGACGGAAGCTGAGGAATAAACCTCAGCCCTGCAGCATGAAAATATCCCTTTGAGCTGGCAGGTCAGTCACGTGAAATGAACCCACCAATCCTGGTAAAAGAGGATGGAACCTCTTCAAGTTCAAAAACCAAATGAAGATGGTCTGTTTGAACACAGTCTCTGGAATCTGGACACGGGAATCATTGCTGAGCAGGGTCTGTAGGACGCAGAAGCAGAAATGTACTGAACAATTCCAGATATTCCTCGTAGACCATAGGACATGAGAGCAGAAATTAGGCCATTCAGGGCATCTGATAGTGTGGCACTCACTCAGTACTGACTCTCTTACAATGCAGGAATCTGTCAGACTGATGCGCTGACAGTGCACCACTCCCTTAGTACTGACCCTCTGACAGTGCAGCACTCCCTTAATAATGACCCTCTGACAGTGCAGCACTCCCTCAGTACTGACCCTCTGACAGTGCAGCACTCCCTTAATAATGACCCTCTGACAGTGCAGCACTCCCTCAGTACTGACCCTCTGACAGTGCAGCACTCCCTCAGTACTGACCCTCTGAGTGTAGCACTCTCTCTGGACTGACCCTCTGACAGTGCAGTACTCCCTCAGAACTGACAGTCTGACAGTGTAGCATTCCCTCAGTACTGACCCTCTGACAGTGCAGCATTCCCTCAGTACTGACCCTCTGACAGTGCAGCACTCCCTCAGCACTAACCCTCTGACAGTGCAGCACTCTCTCAGTACTGACACTCTGACAGCGCAGCACTCCCTCAGTACTGACCCTCTGACAATGCTGCACTCCCTCCACACTGATCCTCTGACAGTGCAGCTCCCTCAGTACTGACGCTCTGACAGTGCAACACTCCCTCATTACTGACCCTCTGACAATGCTGCATCCCTCCAAACTGATCCTCTGACAGTGCAGCACTCCCACAGTACTGATCCTCTTAGAGTGCAGCATTCCCACAATACTGATCCTCTGACAGTGCAGCACTCCCTCAGTACTGATCCTGTTAGAGTGCAGCATTCCCTCAATACTGATGCTCTGACTGTGTAGCACTCTCTCTGTACTGACACTCAGACTGCGCAGCAATCCCTCAGTACTGACCCTCAGACTGCGCGGCACTCCCTCAGTATTGATCCTCTGACAGTGCAGCACTCCATCTGTACAGACCCTCTGACAGCGCAGCCCTCCCTCAGAACTGATCCTCTGACAGTGCAGTACTCCCTCAGTACTGACCCTCTGACAGTGCATTTCTCCCTCAGTACTGACCCTCTGACTGTTCTGCACTCCCTCAGTACTGACCCTCTGACAGTGCAGCACTCCCTCAGGACTGACCGTCTGACAGTGCAGCATTCCCTCAGTACTGACCCTCTGACAGTGCAGCATTCCATCAATACTGACCCTCTGACCGTGCTGCACTACCTCAGCAGTGACCCTCTGACAGTGCAGCACTCCATCAGTGCTGACCATCTGACAGTACTGCACTCCCTCAGTACTGACCCTCTGACAGTGCAGCACTCCCTCAGTACTGACCCTCCAACAGCGCAGCACTCCCTCAGTTCTGACCCTCTGACAATGCTGCACTCCCTCCACACTGATCCTCTGACCGTGCAGCATTCCCTCAGTACTGACCCTCTGACAGTGCAGCAATCCCTCAGTACTGACCCTCTGACAGTGCAGCACTCCCTCAGAACTGACCGTCTGACAGTGCAGCATTCCCTCAGTACTGACCCTCTGACAGTGCAGCACTCCCTCAGTACTGATCCTCTTAGAGTGCAGCATTCCCTCAATACTGATGCTCTGACAGTGGAGCACTCCCTCAGTACTGATTCTCTTAGAGTGCAGCATTCCCTCAATACTGATGCTCTGACAGTGCAGGACTCCCTCAGAACTGACCATCTGACAGTGCAGCATTCCCTCAGTACTGAACCTCTTACAGTGCAGCTTTCCCTCAATGCAGACCCTCTGACAGTGCTGCACTCCCTCAGCAGTCACCCTCTGACAGTGCAGCACTCCCTCAGCACTAACACTCTGACAGTGCAGCACTCCCTCACTACTGACCCTCTGACAATTCTGCACTCCCTCCACACTGATCCTCTGACAGTGCAGCACTCCCTCAGTACTGATCCTCTTAGAGTGCAGCATTCCCTCAATACTGATGCTCTACCAGTGCAGCACTCCCTCAGTACTGACCCTCTGACCGTGCAGCACTCCCTCAGCACTGACTCTCTGACAGTGCAGCACTCCCTCAGTACTGATCCTCTGACAGTGCAGCTCTCCCTCAGTACTGACCTTCTGACAGTGCAGCACTCCCTCAGTACTGACCCTCTGACAGTGCAGCACTCACTCAGTATGGACCCTCTTACAGTGCAGCACTCCGTCAGTACGGAACCTCTGACAGTGTGGTACTCTCTCTGTACTGACCCTCTGACAGTGCAACGCTCCCTCAGTACTGACCGTCTGACAGTGCAGCTCTCCCTCAGTACTGACCCTCTGACAGTGCAGTACTCCCTCAGAACTGACAGTCTGACAGTGCAGCATTCCCTCAGTACTGACCCTCTGACAGTGCAGCATTCCCTCAGTACTGACCCTCTGACAGTGCAGCACTCCCTCAGCACTAACCCTCTGACAGTGCAGCACTCTCTCAGTACTGACCCTCTGACAATGCTGCACTCCCTCCACACTGATCCTCTGACAGTGCAGCTCTCCCTCAGTACTGACGCTCTGACAGTGCAGCACTCCCTCAGTACTGACCCTCTGACAATGCTGCACTCCCTCCAAACTGATCCTCTGACAGTGCAGCACTCCCTCAGTACTGATCCTCTTAGAGTGCAGCATTCCCACAATACTGATCCTCTGACAGTGCAGCACTCCCTCAGTACTGATCCTGTTAGAGTGCAGCATTCCCTCAATACTGATGCTCTGACTGTGTAGCACTCTCTCTGTACTGACACTCAGACTGCGCAGCACTCCCTCAGTACTGACCCTCTGACTGCGCGGCACTCCCTCAGTATTGATCCTCTGACAGTGCAGCACTCCATCTGTACTGACCCTCTGACAGTGCAGTACTCCCTCAGTACTGACCCTCTGACAGTGCATTTCTCCCTCAGTACTGACCCTCTGACTGAGCTGCACTCCCTCAGGACTGACCGTCTGACAGTGCAGCATTCCCTCAGTACTGACCCTCTGACAGTGCAGCATTCCATCAATACTGACCCTCTGACCGTGCTGCACTACCTCAGCAGTGACCCTCTGACAGTGCAGCACTCCATCAGTACTGACCATCTGACAGTGCTGCACTCCCTCAGTACTGACCCTCTGACAGTGCAGCACTCCCTCAGTACTGACCCTCCGACAGCGCAGCACTCCCTCAGTTCTGACCCTCTGACAATTCTGCACTCCCTCCACACTGATCCTCTGACAGTGCAGCATCCCCTCAGTACTGACCCTCTGACAGTGCAGCACTCCCTCAGTACTGACCCTCTGACAGTGCAGCACTCCCTCAGAACTGACCGTCTGACAGTGCAGCATTCCCTCAGTACTGACCCTCTGACAGTGCAGCACTTCCTCAGTACTGATTCTCTTAGAGTGCAGCATTCCCTCAATACTGATGCTCTGACAGTGCAGGACTCCCTCAGAACTGACCATCTGACAGTGCAGCATTCCCTCAGTACTGAACCTCTTACAGTGCAGCATTCCCTCAATGCAGACCCTCTGACAGTGCTGCACTCCCTCAGCAGTCACCCTCTGACAGTGCAGCACTCCCTCAGCACTAACACTCTGACAGTGCAGCACTCCCTCACTACTGACCCTCTGACAATGCTGCACTCCCTCCACACTGATCCTCTGACAGTGCAGCACTCCCTCAGTACTGATCCTCTTAGAGTGCAGCATTCCCTCAATACTGATGCTCTACCAGTGCAGCACTCCCTCAGTACTGACCCTCTGACCGTGCAGCACTCCCTCAGCACTGACTCTCTGACAGTGCAGCACTCCCTCAGTACTGATCCTCTGACAGTGCAGCTCTCCCTCAGTACTGACCTTCTGACAGTGCAGCACTCCCTCAGTACTGACCCTCTGACAGTGCAGCACTCACTCAGTATGGACCCTCTTACAGTGCAGCACTCCGTCAGTACGGAACCTCTGACAGTGTGGCACTCTCTCTGTACTGACCCTCTGACAGTGCAACGCTCCCTCAGTACTGACCCTCTGATAGTGTTGCTCTCTCTCAGAAATGACCCTCTGACAGTGCAGCACGCCCTCCACACTGACACTCTGATAATGCAGCACTCCCTCCACACTGATTCTCTGACAGTGCAGCTCTCCCTTAGTACTGACCCTCTCACAGTGCAGCACTCTCTCAGTACTGACCCTCTGACAGTGCAGCACTCCCTCAGTAATGACCCTCTGAAACAACACCTTCAGAACTGACACACTGACCAAGTAGCGCTCCCTAAGTATGACCCTTTGATAGACCATCACTCTCTCAGTACTGACCCTCTGGCAATGCAGCAATCACTCAGTACTGACTGTCGGACACATAGTGTGGCGCTCCATCAGTACTGACCCTCTCACAGCGCGGTGATCCATCAGTACGAAACCCCTCAGTGTGCGGTGCTCCCTCAGTTCTAACCCTTTCACAGTGCAGCGCTCCCACAGTAGTAACCCTCTCACAGTGCGACACTCTGACAGCATGGACATCCATTAGCACTGACCAGCAGATAGTATGCACTTCATCATTGCTGACTCTCTCACTGCACAGCAGTCCCCCCGTCCTGACTCTCTGACAATGCTACACTCCCTCCACACTGATCTTCTGACAGTGCTGCACTCCTTCCACACTGATCCTCTGACACTGCTGCACTCCCTCCAAACTGATTCTCTGACAATGCCGCACTCCCTCCACACTGACCCTCTGACAAAGCTGCACTCCCTCCACGCTGACCCTCTGACAATGCTGCACTCCCCCCATACTGAACCCCTGATAATGCTGCACTCCCACACACTGACCCTCTGACAATGCTGCACTCCCACCACACTGACCCTCTGACAATGCTGCACTCCCACCACACTGATCCTCTGACAATGCTGCACTCCCACAATCATGACCCTCTGACAATGCTGCACTCCTACCACACTGATCCTCTGATAGTGATGCACTCCCTCTGTACTGATATGAGTGATGTAATTTCTGCAGTTTAACTAAGGGTTAATAAGTGAGGGCGAACTGTGAGACTGAATGTAAGTTAGCCTGGAAACAGGGAGAAACTGTTATGTCAAAAACATGGCGGTTTGTAACCTTGAATGAAACTGACGTAAGCTGTTAATTAAAACTAGGCTGCTATGAAGCTAGGTAACCTTGGCAATAATACAATAGAAGTTCTTAAAATATTAAAAACATACAGATAACCAAGGCCTGGGATAGAGAAAAATAATGTAATGTTTAAGAAACAGGTGGCCATGATACAATAGTAGCTCTCAGAATATTAGAAACATACAGATAATCAAAGCGTTGGCAGAGAGAAGTGTGAAAGGTTTTGACCAATGGAATTGTTAAAAACAATATAAGTCAAAGAATTGGCAGAGAAAAGCGTGAAATGTTTTAACCAATGGAATTGTCATTAATGTTTTTACATGTAAAAATAATGTATAAATATCAGTGCTGTAAAATCTTCCGGCGCGATTTTCCGAAGCTTTATTTTTTGGAAGCCGCCCAAACTTACAAGTTTGAAATAAACATCCGTTGCTCATTTGTGTGTCTCGCAGCATTTCGATTTGCCACGGGAAAAGCGGTAGCCGGAGGGGATGAGGTCTGGTGCTGACAGCTTGGAGTTCGCCTCCTAGGACGGGACCTTGTAGACAGTCTCCCTTGAAGTCAAGGGTTAAAGTACAGTCCGCGGTCGGCAGAGTGTGGAGGCAGACCTCGGTTGATCTGAACCATAGCCCTAGTGCAGAGTAGTTAGCCGAGTGTCAGGGACTATTCTCCGGAGATTTAGAATACCTAGACAGAATTCACTTACAACAGTACTGACTCTCTGACAGTGTGGAAGTGACCCTGTACTGACCCTCCGACAGTGTGGCCCAATCTCAGGACAAAACCTCTGACAGTGCAGCTCTCCATCAGAACTGACCCATTGACAGTGTAGCACTCCATCAGAGCTGACACTCTGACAGAACAGCACTCCCTCAGTACTGACCCTCTGACAGTGCAGCACTCCCTCGGTACTGAACCTCTGACAGTGCAGCACTCCCTCAGTACTGATCCTCTGACAGTGCAGCACTCTCTCAGTACTGACCCTCTGGCAATGAGGCACGACCTCAGTACTGACCCGCTGATGCTGCAGTGCTCTCTCAGTGCTGATCCACTGATAGCGTGGCTTGCCGTCTAGACAGAAACTCTTACAGGGGGGAGCTCACTCAGTACTGACCCTCTGACAGCGCAGCACTCCCTCAGTACTGACCCTCTGACAGTGCAGCACTCCCTCAGTACTGACACTCGGATAGTGAGCCGCTGCCTCAGTACTGACCCTCTGACAATGCTGCACTGCCTCCACACTGATCCTCTGACAGTGCAGCACCCCCTCAGTACTGACTCACTGACAGTGCAACACTCCATCTGTACTGACCCTCTGACAGTGCGGCCCTCCCTCAGAACTGATCCTCTGACAGTGCAGCACTCCCTCAGTACTGACCCTCTGACAGTTCATTTCTCCCTCAGTACTGACCGTCTGACAGTGCAGCATTCCCTCAGTACTGACCCTCTGACAGTGCAGCATTCCATCAATACTGACCCTCTGACCGTGCTGCACTACCTCAGCAGTGACCCTCTGACAGTGCAGCACTCCATCAGTACTGACCATCTGACAGTGCTGCACTCCCTCAGTACTGACCCTCTGACAGTGCAGCACTCCCTCAGTACTGACCCTCCGACAGCGCAGCACTCCCTCAGTTCTGACCCTCTGACAATTCTGCACTCCCTCCACACTGATCCTCTGACAGTGCAGCATCCCCTCAGTACTGACCCTCTGACAGTGCAGCACTCCCTCAGTACTGACCCTCTGACAGTGCAGCACTCCCTCAGAACTGACTCACTGACAGTGCAGCACCCCCTCAGTACTGACTCACTGACAGTGCAACACTCCATCTGTACTGACCCTCTGACAGTGCGGCCCTCCCTCAGAACTGATCCTCTGACAGTGCAGCACTCCCTCAGTACTGACCCTCTGACTGTGCTGCACTCCCTCAGTACTGACCCTTTGACAGTGCAGCACTCCCTCAGGACTGACCGTACGACAGTGCAGCATTCCCTCAGTACTGACCCTCTGACAGTGCTGCATTCCATCAATACTGACCCTCTGACCGTGCTGCACTACCTCAGCAGTGACCCTCTGACAGTGCAGCACTCCATCAGTACTGACCATCTGACAGTGCTGCACTCCCTCAGTACTGACCCTCTGACAGTGCAGCACTCCCTCAGTCCTGACCCACTGTCAGCGCAGCACTCCCTCAGTTCTGACCCTCTGACAATGCTGCACTCCCTTCACACTGATCCTCTGACAGTGTACTCTCCCTCAGTACTGACCCACTGACAGTGCAGCTCTCCCTCAGTACTGACCCTCTGACAGTGCAGCACTCCCTCAGTACTGACCCTCTGACAAAGCTGCACTCCCTCCACACTGATCCTCTGACAGTGCAGCTCTCCCTCAGTACTGACCCTCAGACAGTGCAGCACTCCCTCAGTACTGAAACTCTGACAGTGTAGCACTCTCTCTATACTGACACTCAGACTGCGCAGCACTCCCTCAGTACTGACACTCTGACTGCGCGGCACTCCCTCAGTATTGATCCTCTGACAGTGCAGCACTCCATCTGTACTGACTCTCTGACAGTGCGGCACTCCCTCAGAACTGATCCTCTGACAGTGCAGCACTCCCTCAGTACTGATCCTCTGACAGTGCAGCTCTCCCTCAGTACTGACCTTCTGACAGTGCAGCACTCCCACAGTACTGACCCTCTGACAGTGCAGCACTCACTCAGTATGGACCCTCTTACAGTGCAGCACTCCGTCAGTACGGAACCTCTGACAGTGTGGCACTCTCTCTGTACTGACCCTCTGACAGTGCAACGCTCCCTCAGTACTGACCGTCTGACAGTGCAGCTCTCCCTCAGTACTGACCCTCTGACAGTGCAGTACTCCCTCAGAACTGACAGTCTGACAGTGCAGCATTCCCTCAGTACTGACCCACTGACAGTGCAGCATTCCCTCAGTACTGACCCTCTGACAGTGCAGCACTCCCTCAGCACTAACCCTCTGACAGCGCAGCACTCCCTCAGTACTGACCCTCTGACAATGCTGCACTCCCTCCACACTGATCCTCTGACAGTGCAGCTCTCCCTCAGTACTGACGCTCTGACAGTGCAGCACTCCCTCAGTACTGACCCTCTGACAATGCTGCACTCCCTCCAAACTGATCCTCTGACAGTGCAGCACTCCCACAATACTTATCCTCTTAGAGTGCAGCATTCCCACAATACTGATCCTCTGACAGTGCAGCACTCCCTCAGTACTGATCCTGTTAGAGTGCAGCATTCCCTCAATACTGATGCTCTGACTGTGTAGCACTCTCTCTGTACTGACACTCAGACTGCGCAGCACTCCCTCAGTACTGACCCTCTGACTGCGCGGCACTCCCTCAGTATTGATCCTCTGACAGTGCAGCACTCCATCTGTACTGACCCTCTGACAGTGCAGTACTCCCTCAGTACTGACCCTCTGACAGTGCATTTCTCCCTCAGTACTGACCCTCTGACTGTGCTGCACTCCCTCAGGACTGACCGTCTGACAGTGCAGCATTCCCTCAGTACTGACCCTCTGACAGTGCAGCATTCCATCAATACTGACCCTCTGACCGTGCTGCACTACCTCAGCAGTGACCCTCTGACAGTGCAGCACTCCATCAGTACTGACCATCTGACAGTGCTGCACTCCCTCAGTACTGACCCTCTGACAGTGCAGCACTCCCTCAGTACTGACCCTCCGACAGCGCAGCACTCCCTCAGTTCTGACCCTCTGACAATGCTGCACTCCCTCCACACTGATCCTCTGACAGTGCAGCATCCCCTCAGTACTGACCCTCTGACAGTGCAGCACTCCCTCAGTACTGACCCTCTGACAGTGCAGCACTCCCTCAGAACTGACCGTCTGACAGTGCAGCATTCCCTCAGTACTGACCCTCTGACAGTGCAGCACTTCCTCAGTACTGATCCTCTTAGAGTGCAGCATTCCCTCAATACTGATGCTCTGACAGTGCAGCACTCCCTCAGTACTGATTCTCTTAGAGTGCAGCAATCCCTCAATACTGATGCTTTGACAGTGCAGGACTCCCTCAGAACTGACCATCTGACAGTGCAGCATTCCCTCAGTACTGAACCTCTTACAGTGCAGCATTCCCTCAATGCAGACCCTCTGACAGTGCTGCACTCCCTCAGCAGTCACCCTCTGACAGTGCAGCACTCCCTCAGCACTAACCCTCTGACAGTGCAGCACTCCCTCACTACTGACCCTCTGACCATGCTGCACTCCCTCCACACTGATCCTCTGACAGTGCAGCACTCCCTCAGTACTGATCCTCTTAGAGTGCAGCATTCCCTCAGCACTGACTCTCTGACAGTGCAGCACTCCCTCAGTACTGATCCTCTGACAGTGCAGCTCTCCCTCAGTACTGACCTTCTGACAGTGCAGCACTCCCTCAGTACTGACCCTCTGACAGTGCAGCACTCACTCAGTATGGACCCTCTTACAGTGCAGCACTCCGTCAGTACGGAACCTCTGACAGTGTGGCACTCTCTCTGTACTGACCCTCTGACAGTGCAACGCTCCCTCAGTACTGACCCTCTGATAGTGTTGCTCTCTCTCTGAAATGACCCTCTGACAGTGCAGCACGCCCTCCACACTGACACTCTGATAATGCAGCACTCCCTCCACACTGATTCTCTGACAGTGCAGCTCTCCCTTAGTACTGACCCTCTCACAGTGCAGCACTCTCTCAGTACTGACCCTCTGACAGTGCAGCACTCCCTCAGTAATGACCCTCTGAAACAACACCTTCAGAACTGACACACTGACCAAGTAGCGCTCCCTAAGTATGACCCTTTGATAGACCATCACTCTCTCAGTACTGACCCTCTGGCAATGCAGCAATCACTCAGTACTGACTGTCGGACACATAGTGTGGCGCTCCATCAGTACTGACCCTCTCACAGCGCGGTGATCCATCAGTACGAAACCCCTCAGTGTGCGGTGCTCCCTCAGTTCTAACCCTTTCACAGTGCAGCGCTCCCACAGTAGTAACCCTCTCACAGTGCGACACTCTGACAGCATGGACATCCATTAGCACTGACCAGCAGATAGTATGCACTTCATCATTGCTGACTCTCTCACTGCATAGCAGTCCCCCGTCCTGACTCTCTGACAATGCTACACTCCCTCCACACTGATCTTCTGACAGTGCTGCACTCCTTCCACACTGATCCTCTGACACTGCTGCACTCCCTCCAAACTGATTCTCTGACAATGCCGCACTCCCTCCACACTGACCCTCTGACAAAGCTGCACTCCCTCCACGCTGACCCTCTGACAATGCTGCACTCCCCCATACTGAACCCCTGATAATGCTGCACTCCCACACACTGACCCTCTGACAATGCTGCACTCCCACCACACTGACCCTCTGACAATGCTGCACTCCCACCACACTGATCCTCTGACAATGCTGCACTCCCACAATCATGACCCTCTGACAATGCTGCACTCCTACCACACTGATCCTCTGATAGTGATGCACTCCCTCTGTACTGATATGAGTGATGTAATTTCTGCAGTTTAACTAAGGGTTAATAAGTGAGGGCGAACTGTGAGACTGAATGTAAGTTAGCCTGGAAACAGGGAGAAACTGTTATGTCAAAAACATGGCGGTTTGTAACCTTGAATGAAACTGACGTAAGCTGTTAATTAAAACTAGGCTGCTATGAAGCTAGGTAACCTTGGCAATAATACAATAGAAGTTCTTAAAATATTAAAAACATACAGATAACCAAGGCCTGGGATAGAGAAAAATAATGTAATGTTTAAGAAACAGGTGGCCATGATACAATAGTAGCTCTCAGAATATTAGAAACATACAGATAATCAAAGCGTTGGCAGAGAGAAGTGTGAAAAGTTTTGACCAATGGAATTGTTAAAAACAATATAAGTCAAAGAATTGGCAGAGAAAAGCGTGAAATGTTTTAACCAATGGAATTGTCATTAATGTTTTTACATGTAAAAATAATGTATAAATATCAGTGCTGTAAAATCTTCCGGCGCGATTTTCCGAAGCTTTATTTTTTGGAAGCCGCCCAAACTTACAAGTTTGAAATAAACATCCGTTGCTCATTTGTGTGTCTCGCAGCATTTCGATTTGCCACGGGAAAAGCGGTAGCCGGAGGGGATGAGGTCTGGTGCTGACAGCTTGGAGTTCGCCTCCTAGGACGGGACCTTGTAGACAGTCTCCCTTGAAGTCAAGGGTTAAAGTACAGTCCGCGGTCGGCAGAGTGTGGAGGCAGACCTCGGTTGATCTGAACCATAGCCCTAGTGCAGAGTAGTTAGCCGAGTGTCAGGGACTATTCTCCGGAGATTTAGAATACCTAGACAGAATTCACTTACAACAGTACTGACTCTCTGACAGTGTCGAAGTGACCCTGTACTGACCCTCCGACAGTGTGGCCCAATCTCAGGACAAAACCTCTGACAGTGCAGCTCTCCATCAGAACTGACCCATTGACAGTGTAGCACTCCATCAGAGCTGACACTCTGACAGAACAGCACTCCCTCAGTACTGACCCTCTGACAGTGCAGCACTCCCTCGGTACTGAACCTCTGACAGTGCAGCACTCCCTCAGTACTGATCCTCTGACAGTGCAGCACTCTCTCAGTACTGACCCTCTGGCAATGAGGCACGACCTCAGTACTGACCCGCTGATGCTGCAGTGCTCTCTCAGTGCTGATCCACTGATAGCGTGGCTTGCCGTCTAGACAGAAACTCTTACAGTGGGGAGCTCACTCAGTACTGACCCTCTGACAGCGCAGCACTCCCTCAGTACTGACCCTCTGACAGTGCAGCACTCCCTCAGTACTGACACTCGGATAGTGCGCCGCTGCCTCAGTACTGACCCTCTGACAATGCTGCACTGCCTCCACACTGATCCTCTGACAGTGCAGCACCCCCTCAGTACTGACTCACTGACAGTGCAACACTCCATCTGTACTGACCCTCTGACAGTGCGGCCCTCCCTCAGAACTGATCCTCTGACAGTGCAGCACTCCCTCAGTACTGACCCTCTGACAGTGCATTTCTCCCTCAGTACTGACCCTCTGACTGTGCTGCACTCCCTCAGTACTGACCATCTGACAGTGCAGAATTCCCTCAATACTGACCCTCTGACAGTGCAGCACTCCCTCAGTACTGACGATCTGACAGTGCTGCATTCCCTAATTACTGACCCCCTGACAGTACAGCACTCCCTCAGTACCGACCGGCTGACAGCGCGGCACTACCTCAGTGCTGAACCTCTGACAGCGCAGCACCCCCTCAGTACTGACCCTCTGACAATGCTGCACTCCCTCCATACTGATCCTCTGACAGTGCAGCTCTCCCTCAGTTCTGACCCTCAGACAGTGCAGCACTCCCTCAGTACTGAACTTCTGACAGTGCAGCACTCCCTCGGAACTGACCGTCTGACAGTGCAGCATTCCCTCATACTGACCCTCACAAGTGCAGCACTCCCTCATTACTGAACCTCTTACAGTGCAGCATTCCCTCAATACAGACCATCTGACAGTGCATCACTCCCTCAGTACTGACCATCTGACAGTGCTGCACTCCATCAGTACTGACCCTCTGACAATGCTGCACTCCCTACACACTGATCCTCTGACAGTGCAGCTCTCCCTCAGTACTGACCCTCAGACAGTGCAGCATTCCCTCAGTACTGAACCTCTGACAGTGCAGCACTCCCTCAGAACTGACGGTCTGACAGTGCAGCACTCCCTCAGTACTGACCCTCTGACAGTGCAACACTCCCTCAGTACTGAACCTCTTACAGTGCAGCATTCCCTCAATACAGACCCTCTGACAGTGCAGCACTCCCTCAGTACTGACCATCTGACAGTGCTGCACTCCCTCAGTACTGACCCTCTGACAGTGCAGGACTCCCTCAGTACTGACCGTCTGACAGCGCGGCACTCCCTCAGTGCTGACCCTCTGACGGCGCAGCTCTCCCTCAGTACTGACCCTCATACAGTGCAGCACTCCCTGAGTACTGACCCTCTGACAGCGCAGCACTCCCTCAGTACTGACCGTCAGACAGTGCAGCACTCCCTCAGTACTGAACCTCTGACAGTGCAGCACTCCCTCAGTACTGACCCTCTGACAGTGCAACACTCCCTCAGTACTGAACCTCTTACAGTGCAGCATTCCCTCAATACAGACCCTCTGACAGTGTATCACTCCCTCAGTACTGACCATCTGACAGTGCTGCACTCCATCAGTACTGACCCTCTGACAATGCTGCACTCCCTCCACACTGATCCTCTGACAGTGCAGCTCTCCCTCAGTACTGACATTCAGACAGTGCAGCACTCCCTCAGTACTGACCGTCTGACAGCGCGGCACTCCCTCAGTGCTGACCCTCTGATAGCGCAGCACTCCCTCAGTACTGCCCCTCTGACAATGCTGCACTCCCTCCACACTGATCCTCTGACAGTGCAGCTCTCCGTCAGTACTGACCCTCAGACAGTGCAGCACTTCCTCAGTACTGATCCTCTGACAGTGTAGCACTCTCTTTGTACTGACCCACTGACAGTGCAACGCTCCCTCAGTGCTGACCCTCTGATAGTGTAGCACTCTCTCAGTAGTGAACCCCTTACAAAGCTGCACTCTCTCCACACTGACACTCAGACAATGCTGCACTCCCTCCACACTGATCCTCTGACAGTGCAGCTCTCCCTCAGTACTGACCCTCTGACAGTGCAGCACTCCCTCAGTACTGACCCTCTGACAGTGCACCACTCCCTCACTACTGACCTCTGGCAGAGCAGCACACCCTCAGTACTGATCCTCTGACAGTGCGGCACTCCCTCAGTACTGACCCTCGGACAGTGCAGCTCTCCCTCAGTACTGACCCTCTGACAGTGCAGCTCTCCCTCAGTACTGACCCTCTCACAGTTCAGCACTCCCTCATTACCGACCCTATCACAGTGCAGCACTCCCTCAGTACTGACCCTCTCACAGTGCAGCACTCCCACAGTACTGACTCTCTGAAAGTGCAGCACTACCTCTGTAATGACCCTCTGAAACAACACCCTCAGAACTGACACACTGACCAAGTAGCGCTCCCTAAGTAATGACCCTTTGACAGTCCATCACTCTCTCAGTACTGACCCTCAGGCAATGCAGCAATCACTCAGTACTGACTGTCGGACACATAGTGTGGCGCTCCATCAGTACTGACCCTCTACAGCGAGCTGATCCCTCAGTAATAACCCCGTCAGTGTGTGTTGATCCCTCATTTCGAACCCTTTCACAGTGCAGCGATCCCTCAGTAGTAACCCTCTCACAGTGCAACACTCTGACAGCATGGCCATCCATTAGCACTGACCCGCAGAGAGTGTGCACTTCATCATTGTTGACTCTCTCACTGCGTAGCAGTCCCCCCGTCCTGACTCTCTGACAATGCTGCACTCCCTCCACACTGACCCTCTGACAATGCTGCACTCCCACCACACTGAACCTCCGACAAAGCTGCACTCCCTCCACACTGACCCTCTGACAATGCTGCACTCCCTCCACACTTATCCTCTGACAATGCTGCACTCCCTCCACACTGATCCTCCGACAAAGCTGACCTCGCCCCACACTGAACCTCTGACAATGCTGCATTCCCTCCACACTGACCCTCTGACAATGCTGCACTCCCTCCACACTGATCCTCTGACAATGCTGCAGTTCCTCCACTCTGATCCTCTGACAATGCTGCACTCCCTCCACACTGACCTCTGACAATGCTGCACTCCCTCCACACTGATCCTCCGACAAAGCTGACCTCGCCCCACACTGAACCTCTGACAATGCTGCATTCCCTCCACACTGACCCTCTGACAATGCTGCACTCCCTCCACACTGATCCTCTGACAATGCTGCAGTTCCTCCACTCTGATCCTCTGACAATGCTGCACTCCCTCCACACTGACCCTCTGACAATGCTGCACTCCCTCCACACTGACCCTCTGACAATTCTGCACTCCCTCCACACTGACCCTCTGACAATGTTGCCCTCCCTCCACACTGACATTCCGACAATGCTGCACTCCCTCCACACTGACCATCTGACAATGCTGCATTCCCTCCACATTGACCCTCTGACAATGCTGCACACCCTCCACACTGATCCTCTGACAATGCTGCACTCGCTCCACACTGATCCTCTGACAATGCTGCACACCCTCCACACTGACCCTCTGACAATGCTGCACTCCCTCCACACTGACCCTCTGACAATGCTGCACACCCTCCACACTGATCCTCTGACAATGCTGCACTCCCTCCACAATGACCATCTGACAATGCTGCATTCCCTCCACATTGACCCTCTGACAATGCTGTACTCCCTCCACACTGACCCTCTGACAATGCTGCACACCCTCCACACTGATCCTCTGACAATGCTGCACTCCCTCCACACTGATCCTCTGACAATGCTGCACTCCCTCCACACTGACCCTCTGACAATGCTGCACACCCTCCACACTGATCCTCTGACAATGCTGCACTCCCCCCACACTGATCCACTGACAATGCTGCACACCCTCCACACTGATCCTCTGACAATGCTGCACTCCCCCCACACTGATCCACTGACAATGCTGCACACCCTCCACACTGATCCTCTGACAATGCTGCACACCCTCCACACTGATCCTCTGAAAATGCTGCACTCCCACACACTGACCCTCTGACAATGCTGCATTCCCTCCACACTGACCCTCTAACAATGTTGCACTCCCTCCACACTGACCCTCTGACAGTGCTGCACTCCCTCCACACTGATCCTCTGATAATGCTGCACTCCCACACACAGACCCTCTGACAATGCTGCACTCCCTCCACACTGATCCTCTGATAATGCTGCACTCCAATACACTGACCCTCTGACAATGCTGCACTCCCTCCACACTGATCCTCTGACAATCCTGCACTCCCACCACGCTGATCCTCTGATTGTGATGCACTCCCTCTGTATAAACATTCTGACAGTCTTGAAGTGACCCTGTACTGACCCTCCGATAGTGTGGCCCAATCTCAGGACAGAACCTCTGACAGTGCAGCTCTCCATCAGAACTGACCCATTGACAGTGCAGCACTTCCTCAGTATTGACCCTCTGACAGTACAGCACTGCCTCAGTACTGATCCTCTCACAGTGCAGCACTCCCTGAGTACTGACCCTCTGACAGTGCAGCACCACATCAGAACTGACACTCTGACAGTGCAGCACTCCCTCAGTACTGTCTCATTGACAGTGCAGCACTCCCTCAGTACTGAACCTCTGAAAGTGCTGCACTCCCTCAGTACTGACCCTCTCACAGTGCAGCAGTCCCTCAGTACTGACCGTCTGACAGTGCAGCACTCACTCAGCACTTACCCTCTGACAGTGCAGCACTCCCTCAGTACTGACACTCTGACAGTGCAGCATTCCCTCTGTACTGACCGTCTGACAGCGCGGCACTCCCTCAGTACTGACCCTCTGACAGCGCAGCACTCCCTCAGTACTGACCATCTGACAATTCTGCACTCCCTCAGTACTGATCCTCTGACACTGCAGCTCTCCCTCAGTACTGACCCTCTGACAGTGCAGCTCTCCCTCAGTACTGACCCTCTCACAGTTCAGCACTCCCTCAGTACTGACCCTCTCACAGTGCAGCACTCCCTCAGTACTGACCCTCTCACAGTGCAGCACTCCATCAGTACTGACCCTCTCACAGTGCAGCACTCCCTCAGTACTGACTCTCTGACTGTGCAGCACTACCTCTGAAACAACACCCTCAGAAATGACACACTGACCAAGTCGCGCTCCCTAAGTAATGATCCTCTGACAATGCTGCACTCCCCCACACTGACCCTCTAACAATGCTGCACACCCTCCACACTGATCCTCTGACAATGCTGCACACCCTCCACACTGATCCTCTGACAATGCTGCACTCCCTCCACACTGATCCTCTGACAATGCTGCACTCCCTCCACACTGACCCTCTGACAATGGTGCATTCCCTCCACACTGATTCTCTGAAAATGCTGCACTCTCTCCACACTGATCCTCTGACAATGCTGCACTCCCACAAACAGACCCTCTGACAATGCTGCACTCCCTCCACACTGATCCTCTGATAATGCTGCACTCCACAACACTGACCCTCTGACAATGCTGCACTCCCTCCACACTGACCCTCTGACAATGCTGCATTCCCCACACTGACCCTCTGACAATGTTGCACACCCTCCACACTGATCCTCTGGCAATGCTGCACACTCTCCACACTGATCCTCTTACAATGCTGCACTCCCTCCACACTGATCCTCTGACAATGCTGCATTCCCTCCACACTGACCCTCTGACAATGCTGCATTCCCTCCACACTGACCCTCTGACAATGCTGCACTCCCCCACACTGACCCTCTGACAATGTTGCACACCCTCCACACTGATCCTCTGGCAATGCTGCACACTCTCCACACTGATCCTCTTACAATGCTGCACTCCCTCCACACTGATCCTCTGACAATGCTGCATTCCCTCCACACTGACCCTCTGACAATGCTGCATTCCCTCCACACTGACCCTCTGATAATGCTGCACTCCACAACACTGACCCTCTGACAATGCTGCACACCCTCCACACTGACCCTCTGACAATGCTGCACACCCTCCACACTGATTCTCTGAAAATGCTGCACTCTCTCCACACTGATCCTCTGACAATGCTGCACTCCCACACACAGAACCTCTGACAATGCTGCACTCCCTCCACACTGATCCTCTGACAATGCTGCACTCCCACCACGCTGATCCTCTTATAGTGATGCACTCCCTCTGTGCTGACTCTCTGACAGTGTGGAAGTGACCCTGTACTGACCCTCGGACAGTGTGGCCCAATCTCTGCACAAAACCTCTGACAGTGCAGCTCTCCATCGGAACTGAACCATTGACAATGTAGCACTCCATCAGAACTGACACTCTGACAGTACAGCACTCCGTCAGTAGTGACCCTCTGACAGTGCAGCACTCCCGCACTCCTGACCCTCTGACAGTGCTGCAATCCCTCAGTACTGACCCTCTGACAGTGCAGCACTCCCTCAGTACTGACCCTCTGACAGTGCAGCACTCCCTCAGTGCTCACTCTCTGACAGTGCAGCACTCCCTCAGTACTGACCCTCTGACAGTGCAGCACTCCCTCACAACTGACCCTCTGACAGTGCTGCTCTCTCTCTGTACTGACCCTCTGACAGTGCTGCTCTCTCTCTGTACTGACACTCTGAATTATCACTCACTCAGAACTGACACTCTCACTGTGTAGCGCTCCCTCAGTACTGACCTTTTGATAGTGCAACACTCCCTCAG
The DNA here is from genome assembly GCF_020745735.1 of Hemiscyllium ocellatum. Classification (NCBI taxonomy): domain Eukaryota; kingdom Metazoa; phylum Chordata; class Chondrichthyes; order Orectolobiformes; family Hemiscylliidae; genus Hemiscyllium; species Hemiscyllium ocellatum. Next base: position 186,153 of record NW_026869079.1, on the reverse strand, counting down.
TGCTGACCCTCTGACAGTGCAACACTCCCTCAGTGCTGACCCTCTGACAGTGCAGCACTCCCTCAGTACTGACCCTCTGACAGTGCAGCACACCCTCAGTGCTGACCCTCTGACAGTGCAGCACACCCTCAGTGCTGACCCTCTGACAGTGCAGCACTCCCTCAGTACTGACCCTCTGATGGTGCAATGCTCTCAGAGTACAGAGCCTCAGACAGTGCCGCATTCCCTCTGGACTGAACCTCTGACAGTGTGGTGCTCCCTCAGTACTGACCCTTTGACTGTGTAGTACTCTTCAGAAATGGCCTTCTAGTAATGAAGCAGTCCCTAACTACTGACTGTCCGACAGTACGGTGATCCCTCAGTACTGACCCTCTGACAGTGCAGCACTCCCTCAGTACTGACCCTCTGACAATGCTGCACTCCCTCAGTACTGACCCTCTGACAGTGCAGCACTCCCTCAGTACTGACCCTCAGACTGCGCGGCACTCCCTCAGTACTGACCCTCTGACAGCGCAGCACTCCCTCAGTACTGACCCTCTGACAATGCTGCACTCCCTCAGTACTGACTGTCCGACAGTGCGGTGATCCCTCAGTACTGACCCTCTGGCAATGCAGCACTCCCTCAGTACTGACCCTCAGACTGCGCGGCACTCCCTCAGTACTGACCCTCTGGCAATGCAGCACTCCTTCAGTACTGACTCTCTGACAGTGCTGCACCCCCTCAGTACTGACCCTCTGACAGTGCAGCACTCCCTCAGCACTGACCATCTTTTTTTCTATTTCATGTAGTCTTGTGGTAATGTGGAGACATAGGGTTTGCAGATTCTGAGGAAGTATGAGCGAGACACAGAAACCAAGCCCTGTCTGAAACTCTCTGTAATAGACTATTCAGAGGCACAGAGTCACAGAGGTGCACAGCTTGGAAACAGACCCTCCTATACAACGCGACCATACCAACCAGATATTCTCATCTCATTTCATTCCCTTTGCTAGCACTTGGCTGATATCCCTCTAAACCCTTCCTATTCACATACTCATCCTGATGGCTTTCAATTGTCACAATTGTACCAGCCCCCATCACTTCCTCTGGCAGCTACCTGCATGCCCTTGAATAAGTGCTCAAACATTCATACTGTCGATACAAACTCCAATAAACACCAACCTACGAAAGGCTATCATTGTCATCTTCAACCCACCCTTTGCTTCATCGTTATGCTGATTTCAGCACAGGTACAGAAACAGTCTTAGTGACCATCCACCGTCACCCTGTAATAAACTTATTTTCAAATGGGGCTTGCATGTGATTCCCACACCCTCTAATAGTTACCAGGAAGGTGGGGGTGAGCTGTACTCTCCTTACTGCAGTACTTGGGTGTCCCACAGTGATGTCAGGGAGGGATTTTGACCTGAACCATGTAAAGAGCTCTCTTACTGGAGTACCTTTTTAAAGTTGGGAAGTTAGTATAGACCAGGAGGACCCGAGAGCTGCTGTCCTGTCAGAGAGTCACACATCTCAGTTGAGGGGCGAGGTTGAGAATCAGGGGCCTTCATGGTAATTTCAGACATGATAGAGATTGAGCCAACAGTGTTGGCATCACGAACCTGTTAGCTGAGGTAACTGACCCCGCTTTGCATCCGAGGGATTCAATCCCTTGAGCTGCAAATGTGTTGCTGGTCAAAGCACAGCAGGCCAGGCAGCATCTCAGGAATAGAGAATTCGACGTTTCGAGCATAAGCCCTTCATCAATACCTTGAACAGAGCAAGCTTGACAATTCAACACTAAAACCAATCTGTACGGACCCGCTGGAGACCTGAAACATCAATACAGAGATTGCTGAAGAAGCTAAGCATGTCCGGCAGCATCTCTGAAGGGAGAGGGAGAAAGAGACAGACAGAGTTTACCTTTCAATCCAGTGATTTCTGCGGGAAAGTTCCTTCAGAACAGACCGTTTTGAGGAAGGGTCCCTTGAAATGTGAATTGTTCCTCTCTCTCCTCACCGTTGCTACTGAATATCCCCAGCCATCTCTTTGCTTGAGAATTTGATCTGACCTGATCCAAGCGTCACTGAGTCATTCAGTCTGTGCTCAATGCCCTGAGGCTGCTTCTGCTGAAAGTTGACAAACAGGTTTACGAGGTGTTTTGGGGATAAACATACTGGGGGATGGTTTCTAAGGTATTGAGGGAGCCCTACCTGTCAGTACAGGGTGCAGAGGGTCGAAAGGTACAGATACACTTCATAGAACACAGAACAGTACAGCACAGAACAGGCCCTTCAGCCCACGATGTTGTGCCAACCATTGATCCTTATGGAACGTAAACTTAATGTACAAACCCTCAAATTCTGTGACCATATGCATGTCCTGCAGTCTCTTAAATATCCCCAATGACCTCGCTTCCACAACTGCTGCTGGCAACGCATTCCATGCTGTGACAACTCTCTGTGTAAAGAACCCGCCTCTGAAATCCCCTCTATACTTTCCTCCAACCAACTTAAAACTATGACCCCTCGTGTTAGACATTTCTGCCCTGGGAAAAAGTCTCTGGCTATCAACTCTATCTATGCCTCTCATTATCTTGTATACCTCAATTAGGTCCCCTCTCCTCCTCTTTTTCTCCACTGAAAAAAGCTCCGAGCTCAGTCAACCTCTCTTCGTAAGATAAGCCCTCCAGTCCAGGCAGCATCCTGGTAAACCTCCTCTGAACCCTCTCCAAAGCATCCACACCTTTCCTATAACAGGGTGACCAGAACTGAACCCAGTATTCCAAGTGCGGTCTAACCAAAGTTTTATAGAGCTGCAACAAGATCTCACGGTTCTTAAACTCAATCCCCCTGTTAATGAAAGCCAAAACACCATATGCTTTCGAAACAACCCTGTCCTCTTGGGTGGCCATTTTAAGGGATCTATGTACCTGCACACCAACATCCTACTGTTCCTCCGCACTGCCAAGAATCCCATCCTTAATCCTGTACTCAGCTTTCAAGTTCGACCTTCCAACATGCATCACCTCGCATTTATCCAGGTTGAACTCCATCTGCCACCTCTCAGCCCATCTCTGCATCCTGACAATGTCCCGCTGCAGCCTACAACATCCCTCTCTGTACTGTCAACGATACCTCCAACCTCTAGGTCATCTGCATACTTGCTGACCCATCCTTCAATCCCCTCATCCAAGTCATTAAAAAAATTACAAACAGTAGAGGCCCAAGGACAGAGCCCTGTGGAACATCACTCACCACTGACTTCCAGACAGCATATTTTCCTTCCACTACCACTCGCTGTCTTCTGTTGGCCAGCCAATTCTGTATCCAAACAGAATTTCCCTGTATCCCATTCCTCCTGACCTTCTGAACGAGCCTACCATGGGGAACCTTATCAAATGCCTTACTGAAGTCAAGATACACAGCATCCAACGCTCGACCCTCATCAACTTTCCTCGTAACATCCTCAAAGAACTCAATCAGATTTGTGAGGCATGATCTGCCCCTGACAAAGCCTGCTGACTGTGTTTAATCAAACCATGCTCTTCCAGATGGTCATATATCCTATCCCTCAGAATCCTTTCTAACACCTTGCAGACGATAGATGTGAGACTGACTGTAATTGCCCAGAATTTCCCAAATTCCTTTCTTGAAGAGAGGAACTACATTTGCCTCCCTCCAGTCCTCTGGTGAGGGTTGGGCTGGGGGCGGTGTGCACACGGTGGTGAAGATCAGGTTTGGGGTGGTGTGTGGACGACGGTGAGGGATATGCTTGGGGTGGTGTGTGTACGTTGGTGAGGGTCTGGCTGGGTGCAGTTTTAGATGGAGGTGAGGGTCAGGCTGGGGGCAGTGTTTGGACGTCAGTGTGGGTCAGGCTGGGGGCAGTGGGTGGATGGTGGTGAGGATCAGGCTGGTGCCGGGATGTGGGCAGCGGTGAGGGTCAGGCTGAGGTCGGTGTGTGGTGGTAGTGAGGGTCAGGCTGGGGGCGGTGTGTGGGTGGTAGTGAGGGTCAGGCTGGGTGCGGTGTGTGGGTGGTAGTGAGGGTCAGGCTGGGTGCGGTGTGTGGGTGGTAGTGAGGGTCAGGCTAGGGGCGGTGTGTGGATGGTAGTGAGGGTCAGGCTGAGGTCGGTGTGTGGGTGGTAGTGAGGGTCAGGCTGGGTGCGGTGTGTGGGTGACAGTGAGGGTCAGGCTGGGGGCGGTGTGTGGACGGCAGTGAGGGTCAGGCTGGGTGCGGTGTGTGGGTCGTAGTGAGGGTCAGGCTGGGTGCGGTGTGTGGGTGGTAGTGAGGGTCAGGCTGGGTGCGGTGTGTGGGTGGTAGTGAGGGTCAGGCGGGGGGTGGTGTGTAGGTGGTAGTGAGGGTCAGGCTGGGGGCAGTGGGTGGATGGTAGTGAGGGTCAGGCTGGGGGCGTTGTGTGGGTGGTAGTGAGGGTCAGGCTGGGTGCGGTGTGTGGGTGGTAGTGAGGGTCAGACTGGGTGCGGTGTGTGGGTGGTAGTGAGGGTCAGGCTGGATGCGGTGTGTGGGTGGCAGTGAGGGTCAGGCTGGGGGCGGTGTGTGGACGGCAGTGAGGGTCAGGCTGGGTGCGGTGTGTGGGTGGTAGTGAGGGTCAGGCTGGAGGCGATGAGTGGGTGGTAGTGAGGGTCAGGCTGGGGGCGGTGAGTGGACGGCAGTGAGGGTCAGGCTGGCGGTGGTGTGTGGGTGGTAGTGTGGGTCAGGCTGGGGGCGGTGTGTGGCTGGCAGTGAGGGTCAGGCTGGGGGCAGTGGGTGGGTGGTAGTGTGGGTCAGGCTGGAGGCGGTGTGTGGGTGGTAGTGAGGGTCAGGCTGGGGGCGGTGTGTGGGTGCGAGTGAGGGTCAGGCTGGGTGCGGTGTGTGGCTGGCAGTGAGGGTCAGGCTGGGGGCAGTTGGTGGGTGGTAGTGTGTGTCAGGCTGGGGGCAGTGTGTGGGTGGCAGTGAGGGTCAGGCTGGGGGCGGTGTGTGGGTGGTAGTGAGGGGCAGGCTGGGTGCGGTGTGTGGGTGTTAGTGAGGGTCAGGCTGGGTGCGGTGTGTGGGTGGTAGTGAGGGTCAGGCTGGGGGTGGTGTGTGGGTGGTTGTGAGGGTCAGGCTGGGGACGGTTTGTGGGTGGTAGGGAGGGTCAGGCTGGGTGCGATGTGTGGGTGGTAGTGAGGGTCAGGCTGGGTGCGTTGTGTGGGTGATAGTGAGGGGCAGGCTGGGGACGGTGTGTGGGTGGTAGTGAGGGTCAGGCTGGGTGCGGTTTGTGTGTGGTAGTGAGGGTCAGGCTGGGTGCGGTGTGTGGGTGGTAGTGAGTGTCAGGCTGGGTGCGGTGTGTGGGTGGTAGTGAGGGTCAGGCTGGGGACGGTGTGTGGGTGGTAGTGAGGGTCAGGCTGGGTGCGGTGTGTGGGTGTTAGTGAGGGTCAGGCTGGATGCGGTGTGTGGGTGGTAGTGAGGGTCAGGCTGGGTGCGTTGTGTGGACGGCAGTGTTGGTCAGGCTGGGTGAGGTGAGTGGGTGGTAGTGAGGGTCAGGCTGGGGGTGGTGTGTGGATGGTAGTGAGGGTCAGGCTGAGCACTCCACAGCAATGAATTCCACAGGCCCACCACTCTCTGGCTGAAGAAATGTCTCCGCATTTCTGTTCTGAATTGACCCCCTCTAATTCTAAGGCTTTGTCCACGTTTCCTAGTCTTCTCGCCTAACAGAAACCATTTCCTAGTATCCACCCTTTCCAAGCCATGTGGCCTGTCATATCCTTATATTAATTTTCTTGAGGTTTACAGCACAGAAAAAGGCTCTGTGGGCCGTTGAGTCTATTTCAGTAAAGAAAACTATCACCGAACTATCCTAATCCATTTTCCAATACACAGTCATTCGCATCATCTATCATGGCATCGCAAGCATGCACCTAAATACATCTTAAATGTTTTCGGGATTTGTGTCTCCCACCCTGACAGACAGTGAGGTTTAGTGCAACTGTTGCTCGATGATGCCATCACCCACAGGAACACAGAGCAGCTGGGTCTGTGCAAACCAAAGATCACCCACACATTGCGAAGGATAGCAGGGTCCCCGAGAGGGGGCACAGGAGATTTACCAGGATGGTTCAATGAATGGGAGATTTTAGTAGTGTGTTTTGGATTTTTTTATACTATTCATTTTTATGATATTGGTGATTTTAATACTTAGAGAATATCCATCTACAATAGATGGACTCTCCTTCTCTCCCTCTCCCCTTGCCTGGGCTGTGGTAACCTTCAGGTTAAACCCACCACCAGTCATCTCTCCCTAATGAGAGAGCAGCCGTATGGTCTGGGAGGACAATGCTGCCTTTCCCTTTTACACAGTGATGTCACTGTACCCCGGGGGTGGGGAAAGGGAATGCTGAAGGTGGGGGGGTGGGGATGGGACACCACTCAGGCACAGTGCTTTGTCCTGGAGGATGTTCACTTACTTTAATATTGTTGGGGGCTGCACTGATGCAGGCAAGTGGAGAATGTTCCAACACAATCCTGATGTGTACCTTATAGGGAGCAAACAGACATTGGGGAATCAGGGGTTTGGGGAAACTGAGCAGAGGAAATTGTGGCTGCACTGTGACAGAGGGGTTTAGAAATGTTACAGGTTATAATAATAAACCTTACACCCATCGGCTCATTATACAAGGATTACAGGACACACATTGAATGTTTGGGAAAATCTATTGAGAGAATGGGGTGATTCAAAGGAGAACTTTTATGCAGTAAATGGGAATGAACTGGAACACAACACACACACACAATGTGAATATCCAGCTCCTGATGAATGCAGTAATTCTGGCAGGGTTTGGCATTACAGTTACTGAGATTCCCATCTGAATGTCCACCTGTAATATCCTCTAATACAAGTTTATAAAATCCGTCACTGTCAGTTCAGGTTAGAAACTCGCACCACCCCCTCCTCCTGGGCCAGGATGACTGGACACATTACCCCTTGTGGAGGGCAGCAGTCAGTTCAGGGGGAAATCTATGTGGGTTTCTAGGAGTTTCCACCTTGGAATTTCATGTGTCTGAACAGGGCAGATCTTTGACACATGGGACAGAATGTTCCCGGAGTCAGTGAGATGTGGAGAGCAGGATTTGCTGCTTCTTTTTTAACTTCTGTGCTGCCGCTGTGCCTCATCAATAAGACATGGGGGGTGAAAGGCTCATGCAGCTCGATGGGCAAGTGGCCTCCATTCTGACCAATGGGCAGTAAGTTCCTCCTAGTCCTCCCATAGAGCAACACTGCACGCTTCCCACTGCCCAGGACAACCAGTTAACGTTTAGAAGAATTGGGTGGAATCTGTCAGAAAAGGCATAACTGTAAAGTTCTAAGAGGATTGGTAAGTGTGAGAGATGCACAGGAGAAGGGGGCAACAAGTTGCCAGATGGAGTATAATTTGGGAAAATGGGAAGTTGGTCATTTTGGAGGGGATAGTAAGAGAACAGAGTGCTATTGACATGGTGGGAACTGTAGAAAGCTGCACCACAAAGGGACCAGGGGGGTCATTGTGCAGGAAACACAGAAAGCTAGATTCTGGGTCAGTCAAGGAATCAAGGGCTCTGTTTCAGATTCATCAAGTTTAAGGCAACACCGACACGGGTGAGGGGTTTCAGTAGCAATGGGACTGGGGTGAGGTGGAGACAAGCAACATTTTAAAGATTGGAATTTCTGGTGTTTGTTATTGTGTAGAATCTGATCAGAAGGTCACCTTGGGGTTACAGATATAACAGCAATGTTGTAAAGAGTGTAGTTCTACCTCAGACTGCACCCAGCGAGAGGAGGGGCTCAGCAGTAAGGGAAAGTAATTTCTAATAGCATCTGAAGGCAACGGGTTTAACCATTACAATGTTTCATTGGAGAAAATGCAGCCAATCGAGTAGTGGGAATGTGGTCAGCAGTTTGATAACTGAATAACAGTGGAATAATGGAGAGGGATGATGGGGAGGGAGAGCTGGGCATTGTCAGTGTACATGTGAAACCTAACACGGTGCTTTTGGACGATATCACCTCCTGGCAGTGTGTAGGTGAGAAAAAGGAGGGGCCAAGGATAGATCCTTAGATTCCCTACAGTGTGGAAACAGTCCCTTCAGCCCAACATGTCCACACTGACCCTCCGAAGAGGAACCCACCCAGCCACATTCCCCTACATTTACCCCTGATTAATGCACCTAACATGACAGGCAATTTAGCATGGCCATTTCACCTAATCTGCACATCTTTGGTCTGTGGGAAGAAACCGGAGCACCCGGAGGAAACCCACGCAGACACACAGGGAGGATGTGCAAACTCCACACACACAGTTGCCCGTGTCTGGAATCGAACCTTGGTCCCTGCTGTGAGGCAGCAGTGCTCACCACTGAGCCACCGTGCTGGCCAACCCTTGAGGGACACCACATACAGGGATTTCAGAAAGGAAATCAGAGAGGGTATCAGAGCTACAGAAGTTACTATTGTCGAGGAGGGTCTGCCTACTGAGTCAGTATGGGTGGAAATTAGGAACGGTAAGGGAGCAGTTACCTCATTGGGCCCCCCCAAACAGCAGCAGGGAGACTGAGGAAAGCATAGATCGGCAGATTTTGGAAAAGTGTGAATGGAGTACGGTTGTTGTAATGGGTGACTTTAACTTTCCCAATATTGATTGGAACCTCCTTCGAGCAGGTGGTTTGGAAGGAGCTGTTTTTGTAAGGTGTGTTCAGGAGGGTTTCCTAACTCAGTACATTAAAGCGGCCGACGCGGGGAGAGGCCATTGGTGGGCCGACGAGGGGAGAGGGGATTTGGTGCTCGGCAATGAGCCTGGGCAGGTGTCAGATCTTGTGGTGGGAGAGCATTTTGGTGATAGTGACCACAACTGCCTCGCATTGTACATAGCTATGGAGAAGGAGAGAAGCATGTACAATGGGAGGGTATTTAATTGGGGAAAAGGATACTATGATACTATCAGACGTGGGTTAAGAAGCATGGACTGGGAGCAATTGTTCCATAGAAAGGGCACTATAGACATGTGGAGACGGTTTAAGGAACAGTTGTTGCGACTGATGCATAACTATGTTCCTCTGAGATAGGCAAGAAGGGGTAAGATAAAGGAACCTTGGATGACGAGAGCGGAGGAGCTTCTCGTCAAAATAAAGAAGGCCACTTACGTAAGGTGGAGGAAGCTAAGGTCTTGCTCAGCTCTAGAGGATTACAGGCAGGCGGGGAAGGAGCTCAAAAATGGTCTGAGGAGAGCCAGGAGGGAGCACGAGAAAGGCTTGGCAGGAAGGATTAGGGAGAATCCAAAGGCATTTTACACGTATGTGAGGAATAAGAGAATGATCAAATAAGGAGGAGAACCGATCAGGGATAGCATAGGGAACTTGTGTGTAGAGTCTGAGGGGGTCCGGGGAGCCCTAAATGGGTTTTTTGCTTCTGTCTTTACTAAAGAAAAGGACCTTGTAGTGAATGAAACCATTGAGGAGCAGGTAAGCATGCTGGATCAGATAGAGATTGAGGAAGCTGATGTGCTGAAATTTTTGACGAATGTTAAGATTGACAAGTCTCCAGGGCCAGACCAGATTTGTCCTCGGCTGCTTTAGGAAGAGAGAAATGTGACGGCTTCGCCGCTTGCGAAGATCTTTGCATCCTCGCTCTCCACTGGAGTCGTACCTGAGGACTGGAGGGAGGCAAATGTAATTCCTCTCTTCAACAAAGGAAATAGGGAAATCCCCAGCAATTACAGACCAGTCAGTCTCACGTCTGTCGTCTGCAAGGTGTTAGAAAGGATTCTGAGGGATAGGATATATGACCCTCTGGAAGAGCGTGGTTTGATTAAATGCAGTCAGCACGGCTTTGTGAGGGGCAGGTCATGCCTCACAAATCTTATTGAGCTCTTTGAGGATGTTACTAGACAAGTTGATGAGGGTCGAGCGGTGGATGCTGTGTATCTGGACTTCAGTAAGGCATTTGATAAGGTTCCCCATGGTAGGCTCATTCAGAAGGTCAGGAGGAATGGGATACAGGGAAATGTAACTGTCTGGATACAGAATTAGCCGGTCGACAGAAGACGGCGAGTGGTAGTGGAAGGAAAGTATTCTGCCTGGAAGTCAGTGGTGAGTGATGGGCTCTGTCCTTGGGCCTCTACTGTTTTTTTTACTTTGATTAATGACTTGGATGAGGGGATTGAAGGATGGGTCAGCAAGTTTGCAGACAACACAAAGGTTGGAGGTGTCGTTGACCGTATAGAGGGCTGTAGTAGGCTGCAGCGGGACATTGACAGGATGCAGAGATGGGCTGACAGGTGGCAGATGGTGTTCAACCTGGATAAATGTGAGGTGATGCATTTTGGAAAGTCGAATTTGAAAGCTGAGTACAGGATTAAGGCAGTGCGAAGGAACAGAGAGATCTTGGTGTGCACGTACATAGATCCCTTAAAATGGCCACCCAGGTGGGCAGGGTTGTGAAGAAAGCATTTCGTGTTTTGGCTTTCATTAACAGGGGGATTGAGTTTAAGAGCCGTGAGATATTGTTGCAGCTCTATAAAACTTTGGTTAGACCGCACTTGGAATGCTGTGTCCAGTTCTGGTCACCCTATTATCGGAAAGATGTGGATGCCTTGGAGAGGGTTCAGAGGATGTTTACCAGGATGCTGCCTGGAATAGGTGGCTTATCTAACGAAGAGAGGTTGACTGAGCTTGGACTTTTTTCATTGGAAAAAAGAAGAAAGTGAGGGGACCTAATTTAGTTATACAAGATTATGAGAAGCATAGATAGAGTTGATAGCCAGAGACTATATCACAGTGCAGAAATGATTAACACGAGGGGTCATAGTTTTAAGCTGGTTGGAGGAAAGTATAGAGGGGATGTCAGAGGTGGGTTCTTTACACAGAGAGTTCTGCGAGCATGGAATGCGTTGCCAGCAGCAGTTGTGGAAGCGAAGTGGGAACATTTAAGAGACTGTTGGATATGTATATGGTCACAGACATTTGAGGGTCCGTACATTAGGTTGACCTTACATGAGGATCAATGCTCGGCACAACATCGTGGGCTGAAGGGCCTGTTCTGTGCTGGACTGTTCTATGTTCTATGTTCTATGAAGTGTATCTGTACCTTGCGACCCTCTGCACCCTGTACTGACAGATAGTGCTCCCTCAATACCTTAGAAACCATCCCCTCAGTAAGTTTATCCCCAGAGCACCTCGAGAAAACATCATACCCTCAACATCTCAGAAAGCAAACCTGTTACCCCCTTGGACCTTGATCATTCCCAAACCTGTTCTCACTGCGATGACCCACAGCCTCCCCCCACGGCCCAGAACATTATTTGAGTCACTGGATTGATCATTCGGCCCATCAGGTTCACACTGACCCTCGTCAGAGCATCCTATTCCCCCCACGCCCCACCACCGCATCCCCCTACCCCCCGCCCCATCCCAGGAACCCTTCATTCCTCTGGCTAATCCACCTAGCCTGCACATCTTTGGACAATGACACGGGGAGAATGTGCCAACTCCACACAGACAGTCGCCCGAGGCTGGAATCGAACCCGGGTGGGGTGAGGCAACACTGAGCCCCCCTGACAATCCCACCATCTCCTCCCCGTCGATGAACGTTTGATGTGTATACCCGGGGAGTATCTAACTTGTCTAGTGTTTATTTAAGAAAGATTATAGATAAGGGCAATGTCTCCACCAGCTCAAGATGCTTGATCCCCCTTGAAAAAATATTTATATCAATTTCAAAAAGAGACTTTATTGACAAAAAAAACTCTCCGTACAAACACAGTCACTAAAGTTCGGTTCTGCACAGTCTGTACAACAAGTCTTTGCCATGACATATACACTCCCCTTGGCTGATTAACTGAAATGTTTGGTCTGAGCTGTTCCTTCTGAATTAACATCACAAAGTTACAATGATAAGGATCTTTGTGAAGTGCCTGGGTTCTGTATCTGTTCTCCCAAGTACCCCGCCCTCCGAATACAACACCTTATAAAGCTTTAAACCTGTTTGTCAACTTTCAGCAGAAGCAGCCTCAGGGCATTGAACACAGACTGAATGACTCAGTGACGCTTGGATCAGGTCAGATCAAATTCTCAAGCAAACAGATGGCTGGGGATATTCAGTAGCAACGGTGAGGAGAGAGAGGAACAATTCACATTTCAAGGGACCCTCCCTCAAAACGGTCTGTTCTGAAGGAACTTTCCCGCAGAAATCACTGGATTGAAAGGTGAACTCTGTCTGTCTCTTTCTCCCTCTCCCATCAGAGATGCTGCCGGACATGCTTAGCTTCTTCAGCAATCTCTGTATTGATGTTTCAGGTCTCCAGCGGGTCCGTACAGATTGGTTTTAGTGTTGAATTCTCCAGCTTGCTCTGTTCAAGGGATTGAATCCCTCTGCTACAAAGTGGGGTCAGTTACCTCAGCAAACAGGTTTGTGATGTCAACACTGTTGGCTCAATCTCTATCATGTCTGAAATTACCATGAAGCCCCCAGCTTCTCAACCTCGCCCCTCACCTGAGGTGTGTCACCCACCAGGCCTCTCTCTCTGACAGGACAGCAGCTCTCGGGTCCTCCTGGTCTATACTAACTTCCCAACTTTAAAAAGGCACTCCAGTAAGAGAGCTCTTTACATGGTTCAGGTCAAAATCCTGGAGCTCCCTCCCTAACATCACTGTGGGACACCCAAGGACTGCAGCAGGAGAGTACAGCTCACCCCCACCTTCCAGGTAACTATTAGAGGGGGTGGGAATCACATGCAAGCCCCATTTGAAAATAAGTTGATTACAGGGTGACGGTGGATGGTGACTAAGACTGTTTCTGTACCTGTGCTGAAATCAGCATAACGAAGAAGCAAAGGGTGGGTTGAAGATGGCAATGATAGCCTTTCGTAGGTTGGTGTTTATTGGAGTTTGTATCGACAGTATGAATGTTTGAGCACTTATTCAAGGGCATGCAGGTAGCTGCCAGAGGAAGTGATGGGGGCTGGTACAATTGCGACATTTAAGTGGATGGGTATGTGTATAGGAAGGGTTTAGAGGGATATCAGCCAAGTGCGAGCAAAGGGAATGAAATGAGATGAGAACATCTGGTTAGTATGGATACGTTGGACAGGAGAGTCTGTTTCCAAGCTGTGAATCTCTGTGACTCTGTGCCTCTGAATAATCGATTACAGAGAGTTTCAGACAGGGCTTGGTTTCTGTGTCTCTCTCATGCTTCCTCAGAATGTGCTAACCCTATGTCTCCACATTTCCACAAGACTCCATGAAATAGAAAAAAAGAGGGTCAGTGCTGAGGGAGTGCTGCACTGTCAGAGGGTCAACACTGAGGGAGTGCAGCATTATCAGAGGGTCAGTACTGAGGGAGTGCTGCACTGTCAGAGGGTCATTACTGAGGGAGTGCTGCACTGTCTGAGGGTCAGTACTGAGGGAGAGCTGCACTGTCGGAGGGTCAGTACTGAGGGAGTGCCGCACTGTCAGAGGGTCAGTACTGAGGGAGTGCTGCACTGTCTGAGGGTCAGTACTGAGGGAGAGCTGCACTGTCTGAGGGTCAGTACTGAGGGAGTGCCGCGCTGTCAGAGGGTCAGTACTGAGGGAGTGCAGCACTGTCAGATGGTCAGTACTGAGGGAGTGATGCACTGTCAGAGGGTCTGTATTGAGGGAATGCTGCACTGTAAGAGGGTCAGTACTGAGGGAGTGCTGCACTGTCAGAGGGTCAGTGTGGTGGGGGTGCAGCATTTTCAGAGGATCAGTGTGGAGGGAGTGCAGCATTGTCAGATGATCTGTGTGGAGGGAGCGCAGCATTGTCAGGGGGGCAGTGTGGAGGAGTGCACCATTATCAGAGGGTCAGTGTGGAGGGGGTGCAGCATTTTCAGACGGTCAGTGTGGGGAGGGAGTGCAGCATTGTCAGAGTATCAGTGTGGAGGGAGTGCAGCATTATCAGAGGGTCAGTGGGGAGGGAGAGCAGCATTGTCAGAGGATCAGTGAGGGGGGAATGCAGCATCATCAGAGGTTCAGTGTGGGGGGAGTGCAGCATTGTCAGAAACAGTGTGGGGGGACTGCAGCATTGTCAGAGTGTCAGTGTGGAGGAAGTGCAGAATTGTCAGAGGATCAGTACTGAGGTACAGCTGCACTGTCGGAGTGTCAGTTCTGAGGGAGTGCTGCAATGTCGACGGGTCTGTAATGAAGGAGTGCAGCACTGTCGGAGGGTCAGTGCTGAGGGTGTGCTGCACTGTCAGAGGTTCAGTACCGAGGGAGTGCAGCACTGTTGGAGGGTCAGTACTGAGGGAGCGCAGCATTGTCAGAGGGTCTGTGTGGAGGGAGTGCAGCATTGTCAGAGGGTCAGTGTGGAGGAGTGCACCATTGTCACATGATCAGTGTGGCGGGAGTGCAGCATTGTCAGGGGGTCAGGGGGAAGGGAGTGCAGCATTGTCAGGTGTTCAGTGTGGAGAGGTGCACCATTATCAGAGGTTCAGTGTGGAGGGAGTGCAGCATTATCAGAGTGTCAGTGTGGAGGGAGTGCAGCATTGTCAGAGGGTCAGTGTTCGGGGAGGGCAGCATTTTCAGAGTGTCAGTGTGGAGGGAATGCAGCATTGTCAGAGGATCAGTGTGGAGGGATTGCAGCATTGTCAGGGGGTCAGTGTGGAGGGAGTGCAGCACTGTCAGAGGATCAGTGTTGAGGGAGTGCTGCACTGTCAGAGGTTCAACACTGAGGGAGTGCTGCACTGTCAGTAGGTCTGTACTGTTGGAATCCTGCATTGTCAGAGCGTCAGTACTGAGGGAGTGCTACACTGTAAGAGGGTCAGTACTTAGTGAGTACTGCACTGTGAGAGGGTCAATACTGAGGGAGTGTCGCACTGTCAGATGGTCAGTACTGATGGAGTGCTGCACTGTCAGAGGGTCTATATTGTGGGAGCACCGCACTGTGAGTGTGTCAGTACTGAGGGAGTGCTGCACTGTCAGAGGGTCAGTTCGAGGGAGGGCTGCACTGTCAGAGAGTCAGCACTGCGGATGTGCCGTACTTTCGGAGGGTCTGTACTGTGGAAATGCTGCAGTGACAGAGGGTCAATACTGAGGGAGTGCAGCATTGTCAGAGGGTCAGTGTGGAGGAGTGCACCATTGTCACATGATCAGTGTGGAGGGAGTGCAGCATTGTCAGAGGGTCAGTGTGGAGGAGTGCACCATTGTCACATGATCAGTGTGGAGAGAGTGCAGCATTGTCAGAGGGTCTGTGTGGAGGGAGTGCAGCATTGTCAGAGGGTCAGTGTGGAGGAGTGCACCATTGTCACATGATCAGTGTGGAGGGAGTGCAGCATTGTCAGGGGTTCAGTGTGGAGGGGTGCACCATTATCAGAGGTTCAGTGTGGAGGGAGTGCAGCATTATCAGAGTGTCAGTGTGGAGGGAGTGCAGCATTGTCAGAGGGTCAGTGTTCGGGGAGGGCAGCATTTTCAGAGTGTCAGTGTGGAGGGAATGCAGCATTGTCAGAGGATCAGTGTGGAGGGATTGCAGCATTGTTAGGTGGTCAGTGTGGAGGGAGTGCAGCACTGTCAGAGGATCAGTGTTGAGGGAGTGCTGCACTGTCAGAGGTTCAACACTGTGGTACTGTGGAAATGCTGCAGTGACAGAGGGTCAATACTGAGGGAGTGCTGCACAGTCAGAGTGTCAGCACTAAGGGAGAGCTGCACTGTCAGAGGGTCAGTACTGAGAGAGTGCTGCACTGTCGGAGGGTTTATACTGTGGAAATGCTGCACTGTCAGAGGGTCAGTGCTGAGGGAGTGCTGCATTTTTGGACGGTCAGTAATGGGGGATTGCCGAAATGTCAGAGGGTCAATCTGGGGGCAGTGTTGCACTGTCAGAGGGTCAGTACTGAGGGAGTGCTGCACTGTCAATGGGTCAGTACTAAGGGAGTGCTGCTCTGTCAGAGGGTCAGTACTGAGGGAGTGCTGCACTGTCAGAGGGTCAACACTGAGGGAGTGCTGCACTGTTAGAGGGTCAGTGCTGAGGGAGACCTGCACTGTCAGAGGGTCAACACTGAGGGAGTGCTGCACTGTCAATGGGTCAGTACTAAGGGAGTGCAGCTCTGTCAGAGGGTCAGTGCAGAGGGAGAGCTGCACTGTCAGAGGGTCAGTACTGAGGGAGAGCTGCACTGTCAGAGGGGCAGTACTGAGGGAGAGCTGCACTGTCAGAGGGTCAGTACTGAGGGAATGCTGCACTGTCAGAGGGTCAGTACTGAGGGAGTGCTGCATTGTTGGAGGGTCCGTACTGAGGGAGTGCTGCATTGTTGGAGGGTCAGTACTGCGAGAGTGCTGCACTGTCAGAGTGTCAGTACTGAGGGGGTGCTGCATTGTTGGAGGGTCAGTACTGAGGGAGTGCTGCACTGTCAGAGGGTCAGTGCTGAGGGCGTGCTGCATTGTTGGAGGGTCAGTACTGCGAGAGGGCTGCACTGTCAGAGGGTCAACACTGAGGGAGTGCTGCACTGTCAGAGGGTCAGTACTGAGGGAATGCTGAACAGTCAGAGGGTCAGTACTGAGGGAGTGCTGCACTGACAGAAGATCAATTCTGAGGGAGTGCTGCACTGCCAGAGGGACAGTGCTGAGGGAGTGCGGCACTGTCAGAGGGTCAGTGCTGAGGGGGTGCAGCACTGTAAGAGGGACAGTACTGAGGGAGTGCTGCACTGTCAGAGGGTCAGTACTGAGGGAGTGCTGCACTGTCAGAAGGTCTGTACTGCGGGAAACCTGCATTGTCGGAGCATCAGTCCTGAGGGAGTGCCACACTGGAAGAGTGTCAGTACTTAGTGAGTGCAGCACTATCAAAGGGTCAGTACTGTGGGAGTGTCACACTGTCAGATGGTCAGTACTGATGGAGTTCTGCACTGTCAGAGGGACTGTACTGAGGGAGTGCAGCACTGTGAAAGGGTCAGTACTGAGGGAGTGTCGCACTGTCAGATGGTCAGTACTGATGGAGTGCTGCATTGTCGGACGGTCTGTACTGAGGGAGTGCTGCACTGTGAGAGGGTCAGTACTGAGGGAGCATTGCACTGTCAGAGGGTCAGTACTGATGGAGCACCGCACTGTGAGTATGTCAGTACTGAGGGAGCACTGCACTGTCAGAGGGTCAGTACTGATGGAAATGCTGCACTGTCAGAGGGTCAGTACTGAGGGAGTGCAGCATTGTCAGAGGGTCAGTGTGGAGAGAGTGCAGCATTGTCAGAGGGTCTGTGTGGAGGGAGTGCAGCATTGTCAGAGGGTCAGTGTGGAGGAGTGCACCATTGTCACATGATCAGTGTGGAGGGAGTGCAGCATTGTCAGGGGGTCAGGGGGGAGGGAGTGCAGCATTGTCAGAGGGTCAGTGTTCGGGGAGGGCAGCATTTTCAGAGTGTCAGTGTGGAGGGATTGCAGCATTGTCAGAGGATCAGTGTGGAGGGAGTGCAGCATTGTCAGGGGGTCAGTGTGGAGGGAGTGCAGCACTGTCAGAGGGTCAGTGTTGAGGGAGTGCTGCACTGTCAGAGGTTCAACACTGAGGGAGTGCTGCACTGTCAGAGGGTCAGTGCTGAGGGAGTGCTGCACTGTCAGTAGGTCTGTACTGTTGGAATCCTGCATTGTCGGAGCGTCAGTACTGAGGGAGTGCTACACTGTAAGAGGATCAGTACTTAGTGAGTACTGCACTGTGAGAGGGTCAATACTGAGGGAGTGTCGCACTGTCAGATGGTCAGTACTGATGGAGTGCTGCACTGTCAGAGGGTCTATATTGTGGGAGCACCGCACTGTGAGTGTGTCAGTACTGAGGGAGTGCTGCACTGTCAGAGGGTCAGTTCGTGGGAGGGCTGCACTGTCAGAGAGTCAGCACTAAGGGAGAGCTGCACTGTCAGAGGGTCAGTACTGAGAGAGTGCTGCACTGTCGGAGGGTTTATACTGTGGAAATGCTGCACTGTAAGAGGGTCAGTGCTGAGGGAGTGCTGCATTGTTGGACGGTCAGTAATGGGGGATTGCCGAAATGTCAGAGGGTCAATCTGGGGGCAGTGTTGCACTGTCAGAGGGTCAGTACTGAGGGAGTGCTGCACTGTCAGAGGGTCTATATTGTGGGAGCACCGCACTGTGAGTGTGTCAGTACTGAGGGAGTGCTGCACTGTCAGAGGGTCAGTTCGAGGGAGGGCTGCACTGTCAGAGAGTCAGCACTAAGGGAGAGCTGCACTGTCAGAGGGTCAGTACTGAGAGAGTGCTGCACTGTCGGAGGGTTTATACTGTGGAAATGCTGCACTGTCAGAGGGTCAGTGCTGAGGGAGTGCTGCATTGTTGGACGGTCAGTAATGGGGGATTGCCGAAATGTCAGAGGGTCAATCTGGGGACAGTGTTGCACTGTCAGAGGGTCAGTACTGAGGGAGTGCTGCACTGTCAATGGGTCAGTACTAAGGGAGTGCTGCTCTGTCAGAGGGTCAGTACTGAGGGAGTGCTGCACTGTCAGAGGGTCAACACTGAGGGAGTGCTGCACTGTCAGAGGGTCAGTGCTGAGGGAGAGCTGGATTGTTGGAGGGTCAGTACTGAGGGTGTGCTGCATTGTTGGAGGGTCAGTACTGCGAGAGTGCTGCACTGTCAGAGGGTCAGCACTGAAGGAGTGCTGCACTGTCAGAGGGTCAGTGCTGAGGGAGAGCTGCACTGTCAGAGGGTCAGTACTGAGGGAGTGCTGCACTGTCAATGGGTCAGTACTAAGGGAGTGCTGCTCTGTCAGAGGGTCAGTGCTGAGGGAGAGCTGCACTGTCAGAGGGTCAGTACTAAGGGAGAGCTGCACTGTCAGAGGGTCAGTACTGAGGGAGTGCTGCATTGTTGGAGGGTCAGTACTGCGAGAGTGCTGCACTGTCAGAGGGTCAGTACTGTGGGAGTGCTGCACTGTCAGAGGGTCAGTGCTGAGGTAGTGCTGCATTGTTGGAGGGTCAGTACTGCGAGAGTGCTGCGATGTCAGAGGGTCAACACTGAGCGAGTGCTGCACTGTCAGAGGGTCAGTACTGAGGGAATGCTGAACAGTCAGAGGGTCAGTACTGAGGGAGTGCTGCACTGTCAGAAGGTCAGTACTGAGGGAGTGCTGCACTGTCAGAGCGTCAGTGTTGAGGGAGTGCTGTACTGTCAGAAGGTCAGTTCTGAGGGAGTGCTGCAGTGTAAGAGGTTCAGTACTGAGGGAGTGCTGCACTGTAAGGGGGTCAGTACTGAGGAAGTGCAGCACTGACAGATGATCAGTTCTGAGGGAGTGCTGCACTGTCAGAGGGTCAGTGCTGAGGGAGTGCGGCACTGTCAGAGGGTCTGTGCTGAGTGGGTGCTGCACTGTGAGAGGGTCAGTACTGAGGGAGTGCTGCACTGTCAGAAGGTCTGTACTGCGGGAAACCTGCATTGTCGGAGCATCAGACCTGAGGGAGTGCCACACTGTAAGAGTGTCAGTACTTAGTGAGTGCAGCACTATCAAAGTGTCAGTACTGTGGGAGTGTCACACTGTCAGATGGTCAGCACTGATGGAGTTCTGCACTGTCAGAGGGACTGTACTGAGGGAGTGCTGCACTGTGAGAGGGTCAGTACTGATGGCGCATTGCACTGTCAGAGGGTCAGTACTGATGGACCACCGCACTGTGAGTATGTCAGTACTGAGGGAGCACTGCACTGTCAAAGGGTCAGTACTGATGGAAATGCTGCACTGTCAGAGGGTCAGTACTGAGGGAGTGCAGCATTGTCAGAGGGTCAGTTTGGAGGGAGTGCAGCACTGTCAGATGGTCAGTGTTGAGGGAGTGCTGCACTGTCAGAGGTTCAACACTGAGGGAGTGCTGCACTGTCAGAGGGTCAGTGCTGAGGGAGTGCTGCACTGTCCGTAGGTCTGTACTGTTGGAATCCTGCATTGTCGGAACGTCAGTACTGAGGGAGTGCTACACTGTAAGAGGGTCAGTACTTAGTGAGTACTGCACTGTCAGAGGGTCAATACTGAGGGAGTGTCGCACTGTCAGATGATCAGGACTGATGTAGTGCTGCACTGTCAGAGGGTCTATATTGTGGGAGCACCGCACTGTGAGTGTGTCAGTACTGAGGGAGTGCTGCACTGTCAGAGGGTCAGTTCGAGGGAGGGCTGCACTGTCAGAGAGTCAGCACTAAGGGAGAGCTGCACTGTCAGAGGGTCAGTACTGAGAGAGTGCTGCACTGTCGGAGGGTTTATACTGTGGAAATGCTGCACTGTCAGAGGGTCAGTGCTGAGGGAGTGCTGCATTGTGGGACGGTCAGTAATGGGGGATTGCCGAAATGTCAGAGGGTCAATCTGGGGGCAGTGTTGCACTGTCAGAGGGTCAGTACTGAGGGAGTGCTGCACTGTCAATGGGTCAGTACTGAGGGAGTGCTGCTCTGTCAGAGGGTCAGTACTGAGGGAGTGCTGCACTGTCAGAGGGTCAACACTGAGGGAGTGCTGCACTGTCAGAGGGTCAGTGCTGAGGGAGAGCTGCACTGTCAGAGGGTCAACACAGAGGGAGTGCTGCAGTGTCAATGGGTCAGTACTAAGGGAGTGCTGAACAGTCAGAGGGTCAGTACTGAGGGAGTGCTGCACTGTCAGAGGGTCAGTACTGAGGGAGAGCTGCACTGTCAGAGGGTCAGTGCTGAGGGAATGCTGCATTGTTGGAGGGTCAGTACTGCGAGAGTGCTGCACTGTCAGAGCGTCAGTGTTGAGGGAGTGCTGTACTGTCAGAACGTCAGTTCTGAGGGAGTGCTGCAGTGTAAGAGGTTCAGTACTGAGGGAGTGCTGCACTGTAAGGGGGTCAGTACTGAGGAAGTGCAGCACTGACAGCGGGTCAGTACTGAGGGAGTGCTGCACTGTCAGAGGGTCAGTACTGAGGGAGTGCTGCACTGTCAGCGGGCCAGTACTGAGGGAGTGCTGCACTGTAAGAGGGACAGTACTGAGGGAGTGCTGCACTGTCAGAGGGTCAGTACTGAGGGAGTTCTGCACTGTAAGTGGGTCTGTACTGAGGGAGTGGAGCACTGTCAGAAGGTCAGTACTGAGGGGGTGCTGCACTGACAGAGGGTCAGTGCTGAGGGGGTGCTGCACTGTGAGAGGGTCAGTACTGAGGGAGTGCTGCACTGTCAGAGGGACTGTGCTGAGGGAGTGCGGCACTGTCAGAGGGTCAGTGCTGAGGGGGTGCTGCACTGTCAGAAGGTCTGTACTGCGGGAAAACTGCATTGTCGGAGCATCAGTCCTGAGGGAGTGCCACACTGTAAGAGTGTCAGTACTTAGTGAGTGCAGCACTATCAAAGGGTCAGTACTGTGGGAGTGTCACACTGTCAGATGGTCAGTACTGATGGAGTTCTGCACTGTCAGAGGGACTTTACTGAGGGGGTGCAGCACTGTGAAAGGGTCAGTACTGAGGGAGTGTCGCACTGTCAGATGGTCAGTTCTGATGGAGTGCTGCATTGTCGGACGGTCTGTACTGAGGGAGTGCTGCACTGTGAGAGGGTCAGTACTGAGGGAGCACTGCACTGTCAGAGGGTCAGTACTGATGGAGCACCGCACTGTGAGTATGTCAGTACTGAGGGAGCACTGCACTGTCAGAGGGTCAGTACTGATGGAAATGCTGCACTGTCAGAGGGTCAGTACTAAGGGAGTGCTGCTCTGTCAGAGGGTCAGTACTGAGGGAGGGCTGCACTGTCAGAGGGTCAGCACTGAAGGAGTGCTGCGCTGTCAGAGGGTCAGTGCTGAGGGAGAGCTGCACTGTCAGAGGGTCAACACTGAGGGAGTGCTGCAATGTCAATGGGTCAGTACTAAGGGAGTGCCGCTCTGTCAGAGGGTCAGTGCTGAGGGAGAGCTGCACTGTCAGAGGGTCAGTACTGAGGGAGAGCTGCACTGTCAGAGGGTCAGTACTGAGGGAATGCTGCACTGTCAGAGGGTCAGTACTTAGGGAGTGCTGCATTGTTGGAGGATCAGTACTGCGGGAGTGCTGCACTGTCAGAGGGTCAGTGCTGAGGGAATGCTGCATTGTTGGAGGGTCAGTACTGCGAGACTGCTGCACTGTCAGAGGGTCAGTACTAAGGGAGTGCTGCTCTGTCAGAAGGTCTGTACTGAGGGAGGGCTGCACTGTCAGAGGGTCAACACTGAGGGTGTGCTGCACTGTCAGAGGGGCTGTGCTGAGGGAGAGCTGCACTGTCAGAGTGTCAACACTGAGGGAGTGCTGCACTGTCAATGGGTCAGTACTCCGGGAGTGCTGCTCTGTCAGAGGGTCAGTGCTGAGTGAGAGCTGCACTGTCAGAGGGTCAGTACTGAGGGAGAGCTGCACTGTCAGAGGGTCAGTACTGAGGGAGTGCTGCATTGTTGGAGGGTCAGTACTGAGGGAGTGCTGCACAGTCAGAGGGTCAGTACTGAGGGAATGCTGAACAGTCAGAGGGTCAATACTGAGGGAGTGCTGCACTGTCAGAAGGTCAGTACTGAGGGAGTGGAGCACTGTCAGAGGGTCAGTACTGAGGGAGTGCTGCACTGACAGAAGATCAGATCTGAGTGAGTGCTGCACTGTCAGAGGGTCAGTGCTGAGGGAGTGCGGCACTGTCAGAGGGTCAGTGCTGAGGGGGTGCTGCACTGTCAGAGGGTCAGTACTGAGGGAGTGCTGCACTGTCAGAAGGTCTGTACTGCGGGAAACCTGCATTGTCGGAGCATCAGTCCTGAGGGAGTGCCACACTGTAAGAGTGTCAGTACTTAGTGAGTGCAGCACTATCAAAGGGTCAGTACTGTGGGAGTGTCACACTGTCAGATGGTCAGTACTGATGGAGTTCTGCACTGTCAGAGGGACTGTACTGAGGGGGTGCAGCACTGTGAAAGGGTCAGTACTGAGGAAGTGTCGCACTGTCAGATGGTCAGTACTGATGGAGTGCTGCATTGTCGGACGGTCTGTACTGAGGGAATGCAGCACTGTGAGAGGGTCAGTACTGAGGGAACACTGCACTGTCAGAGGGTCAGTACTGATGGAGCACCGCACTGTGAGTATGTCAGTACTGAGGGAGCACTGCACTGTCAGAGGGTCAGTACTGATGGAAATGCTGCACTGTCAGAGGGTCAGTACTAAGGGAGTGCTGCTCTGTCAGAGGGTCAGTACTGAGGGAGGGCTGCACTGTCAGAGGGTCAACACGGAGGGAGTGCTGCACTGTCAGGGAGTCAGTGCTGAGGGAATGCTGCATTGTTGGAGGGTCAGTGCTGAGGCAGAGCTGCACTGTCAGAGGGTCAACCCTGAGGGAGTGCTGCACTGTCAATGGGTCAGTACTCCGGGAGTGCTGCTCTGTCAGAGGGTCAGTGCTGAGGGAGAGCTGCACTGTCAGAGGGTCAGTACTGAGGGAGAGCTGCACTGTCAGCGGGTCAGTACTGAGGGAGTGCTGCATTGTTGGAGGGTCAGTACTGCGAGAGTGCTGCACTGTCAGAGGGTCAACACTGAGGAAGTGCTGTACTGTCAGAGGGTCAGTACTGAGGGAATGCTGCACTGTTGGAGGGTCAGTACTTAGGGAGAGCTGCATTGTTGGAGGGTCAGTACTGAGGGAGAGCTGCACTGTCAGCGGGTCAGTCCTGAGGGAATGCTGCATTGTTGGAGGGTCAGTACTGCGAGAGTGCTGCACTGTCAGAGGGTCAACACTGAGGAAGTGCTGTACTGTCAGAGGGTCAGTACTGAGGGAATGCTGCACTGTCAGAGGGTCAGTACTGAGGGAGTGCTGCATTGTTAGATGTTCAGTACTGAGGGAGTGCTGCACTGTCAGAGGGTCAGTGCTGAGGGAAAGCTGCACTGTCAGAGGGTCAGTACTGAGGGAATGCTGCACTGTCAGAGGGTCAGTACTGAGGGAGTGCTGCATTGTTGGAGGGTCAGTACTGAGGGAGTGCTGCACTGTCAGAGGGTCAGTGCTGAGGGAATGATGCATTGTTGGAGGGTCAGTACTGCGAGAGTGCTGCACTGTCTGAGGGTCAACACTGAGGGAGTGCTGCACTGTCAGAGGGTCAGTACTGAGGGAATGCGGAACAGTCAGAGGGTCAGTACTGAGGGAGTGCTGCACTGTCAGAAGGTCTGTACTGCGGGAAACCTGCATTGTCGGAGCATCAGTCCTGAGGGAGTGCCACACTGTAAGAGTGTCAGTACTTAGTGAGTGCAGCACTATCAAAGTGTCAGTACTGTGGGAGTGTCACATTGTCAGATGGTCAGTACTGATGGAGTTCTGCACTGTCAGAGGGACTGTACTGAGGGAGTGCAGCACTGTGAAAGGGTCAGTACTGATGGAGTGTCGCACTGTCAGATAGTCAGTACTGATGGAGTTCTGCACTGTCAGAGGGACTGTGCTGAGGGGGTGCAGCACTGTGAAAGGGTCAGTACTGAGGGAGTGCTGCACTGTCAGAAGGTCTGTACTGCGGGAAACCTGCATTGTCGGAGCATCAGTCCTGAGGGAGTGCCACACTGTAAGAGTGTCATTACTTAGTGAGTGCAGCACTATCAAAGGGTCAGTACTGTGGGAGTGTCACACTGTCAGATGGTCAGTACTGATGGAGTTCTGCACTGTCAGAGGGACTGTCCTGAGGGGGTGCAGCACTGTGAAAGGGTCAGTACTGAGGGAGTGTCTCACTGTCAGATGGTCAGTACTGATGGAGTGCTGCATTGTCGGACGGTCTGTACTGAGGGAGTGCTGCACTGTGAGAGGGTCAGTACTGAGGGAGCACTGCACTGTCAGAGGGTCAGTACTGATGGAGCACCGCACTGTGAGTATGTCAGTACTGAGGGAGCACTGCACTGTCAGAGGGTCAGTACTGATGGAAATGCTGCACTGTCAGAAAGTCAGTACTAAGGGAGTGCTGCTCTGTCAGAGGGTCAGTACTGAGTGAGGGCTGCACTGTCAGAGCGTCAACACTGAAGGAGTGCTGCACTGTCAGAGGGTCAGTGCTGAGGGAGAGCTGCACTGTCAGAGGGTCAACACTGAGGGAGTGCTGCACTGTCAATGGGTCAGTACTAAGGGAGTGCTGCTCTGTCAGAGGGTCAGTGCTGAGGGAGAGCTGCACTGTCAGAGGGTCAGTACTGAGGGAGGGCTGCACTGTCAGAGGGTCAGTACTGAGGGAGAGCTGCACTGTCAGAGGGTCAGTACTGAGGGAGTGCTGCATTGTCAGAGGGTCAGTGCTGAGGGAGTGCTGCACTGTTAGAGGGTCAGTACTGAGGGAGTGCTGCACTGTCAGAGGGTCAGTGCTGAGGGAATGCTGCATTGTTGGAGGGTCAGTACTGCGAGAGTGCTGCACTGTCAGAGGGTCAACACTGAGGGAGTGCTGCACTGTCAGAGGGTCAGTACTGAGGGAATGCTGAACAGTCAGAGGGTCAGTACTGAGGGAGTGCTGCACTGTCAGAAGGTCAGTACTGAGGGAGTGGATCACTGTCAGAGGGTCAGTACTGAGGGAGTGCTGCACTGACAGAAGATCAGTTCTGAGGGAGTGCAGCACTGTCAGAGGGTCAGTTCTGAGGGAGTGCGGCACTGTCAGAGTGTCAGCACTGAGGGAGTGCTGCACTGCCATAGTGTCAGTTCTGAGTGAACGTTGCACTGTCAGAGGGTCAGTACTGAGGGAGTGCTGCACTGTCAGAGGTATTGTCCTGAGATTGGGCCACACTGTCGAAGAGTCAGTACATGGTCACTTCCACAGTCTCAGCGAGTCAGTACTGAGGGAGTGCATCACTATCAGAGGTTCAGTTCAGAGGGAGTGCAGCACTATTGGAGGGTCAGTACTGAGGGAGTGCAGCATTGTCAGAGGGTGAGTGTGGAGGGAGTGCAGCATTTTCAGAGGATCAGTACTGAGGGAGAGCTGCACTGTCGGAGGGTCAGAACTGAGGGAGTGCTGCACTGTCAGATGGTCAGTACTGTGGGAGAGCTGCACTGTCAGAAGGTCAGCACTGAGGGAGTGCAGCACTGTGAGAGGGTCAGTATTGAGGGAATGCTGCACTGTAAGAGGGTCAGTCCAGAGAGACTGCTACACTCAGAGGTTCAGTACTGATGGAGTTCTGCACTGTTAGAGGGTCTGAACTGCAGGAGAGCTGCACTGTCGGAGGGTCAGTACAGAGGGAGAGCTGCATTGTTGGAGGGTAAATACTGAGGGAGAGCTGCGCTGGTAGAGGCTCATTACTGGGGGAGAGCTGCACTGTCGGAGGGTCAGTACTGAGGGAGTGCTGCATTGTTGGAGGGTAAATACTGAGGGAGAGCTGAGCTGTTAGAGGGTCAGTACTGGGGTAGAGCTGCACCATCAGAGGGTCAGTACTGAGGTAGTGCCTCATTGCCAGACGGACAGAACTGAGGGAGTGCTGCAATGTCAATGGGTCAGTACTGAGGGAGTGCAGCACTGTCAGAGGGTCAGTACTGAGGGAGTGCTGCACTGTCAGAGGGTCAGTACTGAGGGAGAACTGCACTGTCGGAAGGTCAGTACTGAGGGAGTGCTGCACTGTCAGAGGGTCAGTACTGAGGGAGTGCATCACTGTGAGAGGGTCAGTACTGAGGGAGAGCTGCATTGTCGGAGGGTCTGTACTGAGGGAGAACTGCACTGTCGGAAGGTCAGTACTGAGGGAGTGCTGCACTGTCAGAGGGTCAGTACTGAGGGATTGCTGCACTGTCGGAAGGTCAGTACTGAGGGACTGCTGCACTGTCAGAGGGTCAGTACTGAGGGAGTGCATCACTGTGAGAGGGTCAGTACTGATGGAGTGCTGCACTGTGATTGGGTCAGTACTGAGGGAGTGCTGCACTGTCAGAGGGACAGTTCTGAGGGAGTGCTGCACTGTCAGAGGTATTGTACTGAGATTGGGCCACACGGTCGGAGAGTCAGTACTGAGGGAGTGCATCACTCTCAGAGGATCAGTATGGAGGGAGTGCAGCATTGTCAGAGGGTCAGTGTGGAGGGAGTGCAGCATTTTCAGGGGGTCAGTGTGGGGGGACTGCAGCATTGTCAGAGGATCAGTGCGGAGGGAGTGCAGCATTATCAGAAGGTAAGTGTGCAGGGAGTGCAGCATTGTCAGAGGATCAGTGTGGAGGGAAAGCAGCATTGTCAGAGGGCCATGTGGAGGGAGTGCAGCATTGTCAGAGGATCAGTGTCGAGGGAGTGCAGCATTATCAGAGGATCATTGTGGAGGGAGTGCAGCATTGTCAGGGGGTCAGTGTGGAGGGAGTGCAGCATTGTCAGGGGGTCAGTGTGGAGGGAGTGCAGCATTGTCAGAGGGTAAGTGTGGAGGGAGTGCAGCACTGTCAGAGGGTCAGTGTGGAGGGAGTGCAGCATTGTCAGAGGGTCAGTGTGGAGGGAGTGCAGCATTGTCAGCGTGTAGGTGTGGAGTGAGTGCAACATTGTCAGAGGGTCAGTGTGGAGGGAGTGCAGCATTGTCAAAGGGTCAGTGTAGAGGGAGTGCAACATTGTCAGAGGGTCAGTGTGGAGGGAGTGCAGCATTGTCAGAGGATCAGTGTGGAGAGAGTGCAGCATTTTCAGAGGGTCAGTGTGCAGGGAGTGCAGCATTATCAAAGGATCAGTGTGGAGGGAGTGCATCATTATCAGAGGGTCAGTGTGCAGGGAGTGCAGCATTGTCAGCGGATCAGTGTGGAGGGAGTGCAGCATTGTCAGAGGGTCAGTGTGCAGGGAGTGCAGCATTGTCAGATGGTCAGTGTGGAGGGAGTGCAGCATTGTCAGAGGATCAGTGTGGAGGGAGTGCAGCATTTTCAGAGGGTCAGTGTGAGGGGAGTGCAGCATTGTCAAAGGATCAGTGTGGAGGGAGTGCAGCATTGTCAGAGGGTCAGTGTGGAGGGAGTGCAGCATTGTCAGAGGATCAGTGTGGAGGGACTGCAGCATTAGCAGAGGATCAGTGTGGAGGCAGTGCAGCATTGTCAGAGGATCAGTGTGGAGGGAGTGCAGCATTATCAGAGGGTCAGTGTGGAGGGAGTGCAGCATTGTCAGAGGGTCAGTGTGGAGGGAGTGCAGTATTTTCAGAGGATCAGTGTGGAGGGTGTGCAGCATTGTCAGAGGATCAGTGTGGAGGGAGTGCAGAATTATCAGAGGGTCAGTGTGGGGGCAGTGCAGCATTGTAAGAGGATCAGTGTGGAGGGGGTGCAGCATTGTCAGATGATCAGTATGGAGGGAGTGCAGCATTGTCATAGGGTCACTGTGGAGGGAGTGCTGCATTATCAGAAGATCAGTGTGGGGGGAGTGCAGCATTTTCAGAGGGTCCGTGTTGGGGGAGGGCAGCACTTTCAGAGGGTCAGTGTGGAGGGAGTGCAGCATTGTCAGAGGATCAGTGTGGAGGGAGTGCAGCATTATCAGAGGGTCAGTGTGGGGGCAGTGCAGCATTGTCAGAGGTTCAGTGTGAAGGGATTTCAGCATTGTCAGATAATCAGTGTGGAGGTAGTGCAGCATTGTCAGAGGGTCAGTGTGGAAGGAGTGCAGCATTGTGAGAGGTTCAGTGTTGGGGGAGGGCAGCACTTTCAGAGGGTCAGTGCGGAGGGAATGCAGAATTATCAGGTGATCAGTGCAGGGGGAGTGCAGCATAGTCAACGGGTCAGTGTGGAGGGAGTGCAGCATTGTCAGAGTGTCGGTGTGGAGGGAGTGCAGCATTGTCAGAGGATCAGTGTGGAGGGAGTGCTGCATTAGCAGAGGATCAGTGTGGAGGGAGTGCAGCATTGTCATAGGGTCACTGTGGAGGGAGTGCTGCATTATCAGAAGATCAGTGTGGGGGGAGTGCAGCATTTTCAGAGGGTCCGTGTTGGGGGAGGGCAGCACTTTCAGAGGGTCAGTGTGGAGGGAGTGCAGCATTGTCAGAGGATCAGTGTGGAGGGAGTGCAGCATTATCAGAGGGTCAGTGTGGGGGCAGTGCAGCATTGTCAGAGGTTCAGTGTGAAGGGATTTCAGCATTGTCAGATAATCAGTGTGGAGGTAGTGCAGCATTGTCAGAGGGTCAGTGTGGAAGGAGTGCAGCATTGTGAGAGGTTCAGTGTTGGGGGAGGGCAGCACTTTCAGAGGGTCAGTGCGGAGGGAATGCAGAATTATCAGGTGATCAGTGCAGGGGGAGTGCAGCATAGTCAACGGGTCAGTGTGGAGGGAGTGCAGCATTGTCAGAGGGTCGGTGTGGAGGGAGTGCAGCATTGTCAGAGGATCAGTGTGGAGGGAGTGCTGCATTAGCAGAGGATCAGTGTGGAGGGAGGGCAGCATGGTCAGAGGGTCAGTGTGGAGGGATTGCAGCATTATCAGGTGATCAGTGCGGGGGAAGTGCAGCATTGTCAGCGGGTCAGTGTGGAGGGAGTTCTGCATTGTCAGAGGTTCAGTACTGAGGGACAGCTGCACTGTCAGAGTCTGAGTTCTGAGGGAGTGCTGCACTGTCAGAGGGTCAGTACTGAGGGAGTGCTGCACTGTCGAAAGATCAGTACTGAGGGAGTGCAGCACGGTCTGAAGGTCAGTGCTGAGGGAGTGCTGCACTGTCAGAGGTCCATTACTGTGGGAGTGCAGCACTGTTGGAGGGTCAGTACTGAGGGAGTGCAGCATTGTCAGAGGGTGAGTGTGGAGGGAGAGCAGCATTTTCAGATGATCAGTACTGAGGGAGAGCTGCACTGTCAGATGGTCAGAACTGAGGGAGTGCTGCACTGTCCGATGGTCAGTACTGAGGGAGTGCTGCACTGTCGGTGGGTCAGTACTGAGGGAGTGCATCACTGTCAGAGGGTCAGTACTGAGGGAGTGCTGCATTGTCAGAGGATCAGTACTGTGGGAGAGCTGCACTGTCAGAAGGTCAGTACTGAGGGATTGCAGCACTGTGAGAGGGTCAGTATTGAGGGAATGCTGCACTGTAAGAGGGTCGGTCCAGAGAGAGTGCTACACTCAGAGGTTCAGTACTGATGGAATTCTGCACTGTCAGAGGGTCTGTACTGCAGGAGAGCTGCACTGTCGGAGGGTCAGTACTGAGGGAGAGCTGCATTGTTGCAGGGAAAATACTGAGGGAGAGCTGAGCTGTTAGAGGGCCAGTACTGGGGTAGAGCTGCACTGTCGGAGGGTCAGTACTGAGGTAGCGCCTCATTGCCAGAGGGTCAGTACTGAGGGAGTGCTGCACTGTCAATGGGTCAGTACTGAGGGAGTGCTGCACTGCCATAGTGTCAGTTCTGAGTGAACGTTGCACTGTCAGAGGGTCAGTACTGAGGGAGTGCTGCACTGTCAGAGGTATTGTCCTGAGATTGGGCCACACTGTCGAAGAGTCAGTACATGGTCACTTCCACAGTCTCAGCGAGTCAGTACTGAGGGAGTGCATCACTATCAGAGGTTCAGTTCTGAGGGAGTGCAGCACTGTTGGAGCGTCAGTACTGAGGGAGTGCAGCATTGTCAGAGGGTGAGTGTGGAGGGAGTGCAGCATTTTCAGAGGATCAGTACTGAGGGAGAGCTGCACTGTCAGAGGGTCAGAACTGAGGGAGTGCTGCACTGTCAGATGGTCAGTACTGTGGGAGAGCTGCACTGTCAGAAGGTCAGCACTGAGGGAGTGCAGCACTGTGAGAGGGTCAGTATTGAGGGAATGCTGCACTGTAGGAGGGTCAGTCCAGAGAGACTGCTACACTCAGAGGTTCAGTACTGATGGAGTTCTGCACTGTTAGAGGGTCTGAACTGCAGGAGAGCTGCACTGTCGGAGGGTCAGTACAGAGGGAGAGCTGCATTGTTGGAGGGTAAATACTGAGGGAGAGCTGCGCTGGTAGAGGCTCATTACTGGGGGAGAGCTGCACTGTCGGAGGGTCAGTACTGAGGGAGTGCTGCATTGTTGGAGGGTAAATACTGAGGGAGAGCTGAGCTGTTAGAGGGTCAGTACTGGGGTAGAGCTGCACCATCAGAGGGTCAGTACTGAGGTAGTGCCTCATTGCCAGACGGACAGAACTGAGGGAGTGCTGCACTGTCAATGGGTCAGTACTTAGGGAGTGCTGCCTTGTCATAGTGTCAGTTCTGAGTGAGTGCTGCACTGTCAGAGGGTCAGTACTGAGGGATTGCTGCACTATCAGAGGGTCAGTACTGAGGGAGTGCTGCACTGTCAGAGGGTCAGTGCTGAGGGAGTGCTGCACTGTCAGAGATATTGTACTGAGATTGGGCCACACGGTCGGAGAGTCAGTACTGAGGGAGTGCATCACTCTCAGAGCATCAGTATGGAGGGAGTGCAGCATTGTCAGAGGGTCAGTGTGGAGGGAGTGCAGCATTTTCAGGGGGTCAGTGTGGGGGGACTGCAGCATTGTCAGAGGATCAGTGCGGAGGGAGTGCAGCATTATCAGAAGGTAAGTGTGCAGGGAGTGCAGCATTGTCAGAGGATCAGTGTGGAGGGAATGCAGCAGTGTCAGAGGATCAGCGTGGAGGGAGTGCAGCATTGTCAGAGGGCCATGTGGAGGGAGTGCAGCATTGTCAGAGGATCAGTGTCGAGGGAGTGCAGCATTATCAGAGGATCATTGTGGAGGGAGTGCAGCATAGTCAGGGGGTCAGTGTGGAGGGAGTGCAGCATTGACAGGGGGTCAGTGTGGAAGGAGTGCAGCATTGTCAGAGGGTAAGTGTGGAGGGAGTGCAGCACTGTCAGAGGGTCAGTGTGGAGGGAGTGCAGCATTGTCAGAGGGTCAGTGTGGAGGGAGTGCAGCATTGTCAGCGTGTAGGTGTGGAGTGAGTGCAACATTGTCAGAGGGTCAGTGTGGAGGGAGTGCAGCATTGTCAAAGGGTCAGTGTAGAGGGAGTGCAGCATTGTCAGAGGGTCAGTGTGGAGGGAATGCAGCATTGTCAGAGGGTCAGTGTGGAGGGAATGCAGCAGTGTCAGAGGATCAATGTGGAGGGAATGCAGCAGTGTCAGAGGATCAGTGTGGAGGGAGTGCAGCATTGTCAGAGGGTTAGTGTGGATGGAGTGCAGCATTTTCAGAGGGTCAGTGTGCAGGGAGTGCAGCATTGTCAGATGGTCAGTGTGGATGGAGTGCAGCATTGTCAGAGAATCAGTGTGGAGGGAGTGCAGAATTTTCAGAGGGTCAGTGTGGAGGGAGTGCAGCATTGTCAAAGGATCAGTGTGGAGGGAGTGCAGCATTTTCAGAGGGTCAGTGTGCAGGGAGTGCAGCATTGTCAGAGGGTCAGTGTGGAGGGAGTGCAACATTGTCAGAGGATCAGTGTGGAGGAAGTGCACCATTTTCAGAGGGTCAGTGTGGAGGGAATGCCGCATTATCAGAGGATCAGTGTGGAGGAAGTGCAGCATTTTCAGAGGGTCAGTGTGGCGGGAATGCAGCAGTGTCAGAGGATCAATGTGGAGGAAGTGCAGCATTGTCAGAGGATCAGTGTGGAGGGAGAGCAGCATTGTCAGAGGGTCAGTGTGGAGGGAGTGCAGCAGTGTCAGAGGGTCAGTGTGGAGGGAGTGCAGCATTGTCAGAGGGTCAGTGTGGAGGGAATGCAGCAGTGTCAGAGGATCAATGTGGAGGGAATGCAGCAGTGTCAGAGGATCAGTGTGGAGGGAGTGCAGCATTGTCAGAGGGTTAGTGTGGAGGGAGTGCAGCATTGTCAGAGGATCAGTGTGGAGGGAGTGCAGCATTATCAGAGGATCGGTGTGGAGGGAGAGCAGCTTTGTCAGAGGATCAGTGTGGAGGGAGTGATGCATTTTCAGAGGGTCAGTGTGGAGGGAGTGCAGCATTGTCAGAGGTTCAGTGTGGAGGGAATGCAGCAGTGTCAGAGTATCACTGTGGAGGGAGTGCAGCATTGTCAGAGGGTCATTGTGGAGGGAATGCAGCAGTGTCAGAGGATCAATGTGGAGGGAATGCAGCAGTGTCAGAGGATCAGTGTGGAGGGAGTGCAGCATTGTCAGAGGGTTAGTGTGGAGGGAGTGCATCATTGTCAGAGGACCAGTATTGAGGGATTATAGCATTATCAGAGGATGATTGTGGAGGGAGTGCAGCATTGTGAGAGGATCAGTGTGGGGGGAATACAGCTTCATCAGAGGGTCATTCTGGGAGGAGTGCAGCATTGTCAGAGGATCAGTGTGGAGGGAGTGCAGCATTGTCAGAGGGTCAGTGTGGAGGGAGTGCAGCATTGTTAGAGGTTCAGTGTGGAGGGAGTGCAGCATTGTCAGAGGATCAGTGTGGAGGAAGTTCAGCATTGTCAGAAGATCATTGAGGGGTAAGTGCAGCATTGTCAGAGGGTCAGTGTTCGGGGAGTGCAGCATTGTCAGAGGATCATTGTGGATGGAGTGCAGCATTGCCAGGGGGTCAGTGTGGAGGGAGTGCAGCACTGTCAGAGGGTCAAAGTTGAGGGAGTGCTGCACTGTCAGTAGGTCTGTACTGTTGGAATCCTGCATTGTCGGAGCGTCAGTACTGAGGGAGTGCTAACTGTAAGAGGGTCAGTACTTAGTGAGTACTGCACTGTCAGAGGTTCAATACTGAGGGAGTGTCGCACTGTCAGATGGTCAGTACTGATGGAGTGCTGCACTGTCAGAGGGTGTGTATTGTGGGAGCACTGCACTGTGAGTGTTTCAGTACTGAGGTAGTGCTGCACTGTCAGAGGATAAGTTCGAGGGAGGGCTGCAATGTCAGAGAGTCAGCACTGCGGATATGCCGTACTGTCGGAGGGTCTGTACTGTGGAAATGCTGCAGTGACAGAGGGTCAGTACTGAGGGAGTGCTGCACTGTCAGAGTGTCAGTACTAAGGGAGTGCTGCACTGTCAGAGGGTCAGTACTGAGAGAGTGCTGCACTGACTGAGGGTCTGTACTGTGGAAATGATGCAGTGACAGAGGGTCAGTACTTAGTGAGTGCAGCACTATCAAAGGGTCAGTACTGTGGGAGTGTCACACTGTCAGATGGTCAGTACTGATGGAGTTCTGCACTGTCAGAGGGACTGTACTGAGGGAGTGCAGCACTGTGAAAGGGTCAGTACTGAGGGAGTGTCGCAATGTCAGATGGTCAGTACTGATGGAGTGCTGCATTGTCGGACGGTCTGTACTGAGGGAGTGCTGCACCGTGAGAGGGTCAGTACTGAGGGAGCACTGCACTGTCAGAGGGTCAGTACTGATGGAGCACCGCACTGTGAGTATGTCAGTACTGAGGGAGCACTGCACTGTCAGAGGGTCAGTACTGATGGAAATGCTGCACTGTCAGAAAGTCAGTACTAAGGGAGTGCTGCTCTGTCAGAGGGTCAGTACTGAGGGAGGGCTGCACTGTCAGAGGGTCAACACTGAGGGTCAGTGCTGAGGGAGAGCTGCACTGTCAGAGGGTCAACACTGAGGGAGTGCTGCACTGTCAATGGGTCAGTACTAAGGGAGTGCTGCTCTGTCAGAGGGTCAGTGCTGAGGGAGAGCTGCACTGTCAGAGGGTCAGTACTGAGGGAGAGCTGCACTGTCAGAGGGTCAGTACTGAGGGAATGCTGCACTGTCAGAGGGTCAGTACTGAGGGAGTGCTGCATTGTTGGAGGGTCAGTACTGAGGGAGTGCTGCACTGTCAGAGGGTCAGTGCTGAGGGAATGCTGCATTGTTGGAGGGTCAGTACTGCGAGAGTGCTGCACTGTCAGAGGGTCAACACTGAGGGAGCGCTGCACTGTCAGAAGGTCAGTACTGAGGGAGTGCTGCACTGTCAGAGGGTCAGTGTTGAGTGAGTGCTGTACTGTCAGAAGGTCAGTAATGAGGGGGTGCTGCAGTGTAAGAGGTTCAGTACTGAGGGAGTGCTGCACTGTAAGGGGGTCAGTACTGAGGAAGTGCAGCACTGTCAGCGGGTCAGTACTGAGGGAGTGCTGCACTGTCAGAGGGTCAGTACTGAGGGCGTGCTGCACTGTCAGCGGGTCAGTACTGAGGGAGTGCTGCACTGTAAGAGAGACAGTACTGAGGGAGTGCTGCACTGTCAGAGGGTCAGTACTGAGGGAGTGCTGCACTGTAAGAGGATCTGTACTGAGGGAGTGGAGCACTGTCAGAGGGTCAGTACTGAGGGAATGTTGCACTGACAGAAGATCAGTTCTGAGGGAGTGCTGCACTGTCAGAGGGTCAGTGCTGAGGGAGTGCTGCACTGTCAGAGGATCAGTGCTGAGGGGGTGCTGCACTGTGAGAGGGTCTGTACTGAGGGAGTGCTGCACTGTCAGCGGGTCAGTACTGAGGGAGTGCTGCACTGTAAGAGGGACAGTACTGAGGGAGTGCTGCACTGTCAGAGGGTCAGTACTGAGGGAGTGCTGCACTGTAAGACGGTCTGTACTGAGGGAGTGGAGCACTGTCCGAGGGTCAGTACTGAGGGAGTGCTGCACTGACAGAAGATCAGTTCTGTGGCAGTGCTGCACTGTCAGAGGGTCAGTGCTGAGGGGGTGCTGCACTGTCAGAAGGTCTGTACTGCGGGAAACCTGCATTGTCGGAGCGTCAGTCCTGAGGGAGTGCTGCACTGTAAGAGTGTCAGTACTTACTGAGTGCAGCACTATCAAAGGGTCAGTACTGTGGGAGTGTCACACTTTCAGATGGTCAGTACTGATGGAGTGCTGCATTGTCGGACGGTCTGTACTGAGGGAGTGCTGCGCTGTGAGAGGGTCAGTACTGAGGGAGCACTGCACTGTCAGAGGGTCAGTACTGATGGAGCACCGCACTGTGAGTATGTCAGTACTGAGGGAGCACTGCACTGTCAGAGGGTCAGTACTGATGGAAATGCTGCACTGTCAGAGGGTCAGGTAGAGGGAGGGCTGCACTGTCAGAGTCAGCACTGCGGATATGACGTACTGTCGGAGGGTCTGTACTGTGGAAATGCTGCACTGTCAGAGGGTCAGTACTGAGAGAGTGCTGCACTGTCGGAGGGTCTGTACTGTGGAAATGCTGCAGTGACAGAGGGTCAGTACGGAGGGAGTGCTGCACTGTGAGAGGGTCAGTGCTGAGGGAGTGCTGCATTATTGGCCGGTCAGTAATGGGGAATTGCCGCAATGTCAGAGGGTCAATCTGGGGGCAGTGCTGCACTGTCAGAGGGTCAGTACTCAGGGAGTGCTGCACTGTCAGAGGGTCAGTACTAAGGGAGAGCTGCGCTGTCAGAGGGTCAGTGCTGAGGGAGTGCTGCATTGTTGTAGGGTCTGTACTGAGAGAGTGCTCCACTGTCAGAGGGCCAACACTGAGGGAGTGCTGCACTGTAAGACGGTCAGTGCAGAGGGAGTACCACACTGTCAGAGGGTCATGACTGAGGAAGCGTT
Source organism: Hemiscyllium ocellatum (assembly GCF_020745735.1). Lineage (NCBI taxonomy): Eukaryota > Metazoa > Chordata > Chondrichthyes > Orectolobiformes > Hemiscylliidae > Hemiscyllium > Hemiscyllium ocellatum. The sequence continues at coordinate 150,051 of NW_026869079.1, read as the reverse complement.
GCACTGTCAGAGTGTCAGAACTGAGGTTTGCTGAGCTGTCAGAGGGTCATTACTGAGGGAGTGCTGCACTGCCAGAGGGTCAGTACTGAGGGAGTGCTGCACTGTCAGAGGGTCAGTACTGAGGGAGTGCTGCACTGTCAGAGGGTCAGTGCTGAGGGAGTGCTGCATTGTCAGAGGGTCAGTGCTGAGGGAGTGCCACACTGTTAGAGGGTCAGTACTGAGGAGTGCTGCACTGTCAGAGGGTCAGTACTGAGGGAGTGCTGCATTGTCAGAGGGTCAGTAAGGAGGGAATGCTGCACAGTCAGAGGGTCAGGACTGAGGGAGTGCTGCACTGTCAGAAGGTCTGTACTGAGGGAGTGGTGCACTGTCAGAGGGTCAGTACTGAGTGAGTGCTGCACTGTCAGAAGGTCAGTAATGAGGGGCTGCTGCAGTGTAAGAGGTTCAGTACTGAGGGAGTGCTGCACTGTAAGGGGGTCAGTACTGAGGAAGTGCAGCACTGTCAGCGGGTCAGTACTGAGGGAGTGCTGCACTGTCAGAGAGACAGTACTGAGGGAGTGCTGCACTGTCAGAGGGTCAGTACTGAGGGAGTGCTGCACTATCAGAGGGTCAGTACTGAGTTAGTGCTGCACTGTCAGAGGGTCAGTGTTGAGGGAGTGCTGCACTATCAGAGGATCAGTACTGAGGGAGTGCTGCACTGTCAGAGGGTCAGTACTGAGTGAGTGCTGCACTGTCAGAGGGTCAGTGTTGAGGGAGTGCTGCACTGTCAGAGGATCAGTACTGAGGGAGTGCTGCACTGTCAGAAGGTCAGTACTGAGGGAGCGCTCCACTGTCAGAGGGTCAGTAATGAGGGGATGCTGCAGTGTAAGAGGTTCAGTAATAGGGGATTGCTGCATTGTACGAGGGACAGTACTGAGGGAGTGCTGCACTGTCCGACGGTCAGTACTGAGGGAGTGCTGCACTGTAAGAGGGTCTGTACTGAGGGAGTGCTGCACTGTCAGAATGTCAGTTCTGAGGGAGTGCTGCACTGTCAGAGGGTCAGTGCTGAGGGAGTGCTGCACTGTTCGAGGGTCAGTACTGAGGGAGTGCTACACTGTCCGAAGGTCTGTACTGTGGGAAACCTGCATTGTCGGATCATCAGTTCTGAGGGAGTGCTGCACTGTCAGAGGGTCAGTACTGAGGGAGTGCAGCACTGTCAAAGGGTCAGTACTGAGTGAGTGTCGCACTGTCAGATGTTCAGTACTGATGGAGTGCTGCACTGTCAGAGGGTCTATACTGTGGGAAAGCTGCATTGTCGGAGGGTCTGTACTGAGGGAGTGGTGCACTGTCAGAGGGTCAGTACTGAGGGAGTGCTACACTGTGAGACGGTCAGTACTGAGGGAGCACTGCACTGTCAGGGGGTCAGTACTGAGGGAGTGCTGCACTGTCAGAGGGTCAGTACTGAGGGAGAGCTGCACTGTCAGAGGGTCAGTACTGAGGGAATGCTGCACTGTCAGATGTTCAGTACTGAGGGAGGGCCACACTGTTAGAGGGTCAACACTGAGGGAGTGCTGCACTGTCAGAGGGTCTGTACTGAGGGAGTGCTGCACTGTCAGAAGGTCAGTACTGAGGGAGTACCACACTGTCAGAGGGTCATGGCTGAGGAAGCGTTGCACTGTCAGAGTGTCAGAACTGAGGTTTGCTGAGCTGTCAGAGTGTCAGTCCTGAGGGAGTGCAGCACTGTCAGCGCATCTGTCTGAGGGGCAACTGCATTGTAAGAGAGTCAGTACTGTGTGAGTGCCATACAATCAGATGGGCTGAATGGCCAATTTCTGCTCCCATGCCTTGTGGTCTCAGAGGAATATCTGGAATTGTTCAGTACATTTGCATTTGCTTCCTACAGACCCTGCTCAGCAATGATTCCCGTGTCCAGATTCCAGAGACTGTGTTCAAACAGACCGTCTTCATTTGGTTTTTGAACTTGAAGAGATTACATCCTCTTTTCCCAGGGTTGGAGGGTTCGTTTCACGTGACTGACCTGCCAGCTCAAAGGGATATTTTCATGCTGCAGGGCTGAGGTTTATTCCTCAGCTTCCGTCTGCTCATCCCAAATGGATCCCACTGCCCCACACTCAGCACAGTCGTGTGTTCCTTATTTCTGAGCTCCCCAATGCTCAGCCACTTCCAGAATGATATCCCACACTCCTCCAAGTCGTATCGCAGGCTAATTGCCTGGGAGAGAGGAGGGCTAAGAGTGGAAATAAAAATCTGAAAATTCCTTACAGTGACATTAAGGATGAATGGATAATGAGAGAAAGAGTAGGTTGTGGAAGACACAGAGAGTTTGTGCATGGACCCAGAGGGTGTAGTGAATGGATGCATTTTGTCAGTGCTCACTGGGACAGGGTTGATATGAAATCGTGGAGATGCTCTGTGATATAATTACATGAATAAGCATATATATAGAGAGAGATGGTTCTGAGTGGTCTGGCCTTCTTACAACCCAATAAATCTCCAAAGACGGTGGAAATGTATCTCAGTTTACCGAATGAGGTGATGGAGGAAGTAGCAGGTACACGAGCAAACATTTTCAAATCCCCTCTAGCCACAGGAGAGTTGTCGTCGGACTGACCATGTGGTACTGCTATTCAAGAAGGAGCATGGGATATACCAGGCAGCTCCAGGCCGGTCAGGCTAATATCGTGGGTGGGACGTCTGTTGGAAGCAATTTTGGGAGATAGAATTAATCAGCATTTAAAGAGACTGGAGTTCAGGAAGAACAGTCAGAATGGTTCTGTTAAGGGGAGGTCAGGTCTGACCAATGGGATTGCACTGTTTAAGGAGGTGACCAGGTGTGTAAATAAGGGCAATACTTTCCTGTCGCCTGCTTGGAGGTCAGTGAGGCTTTTATCAGGATCCATCCCGGAAACTGATAGTGAACATAAAAACTCAAGATCCCAGGAATTTGGCGCAGAATGCTGAGTGACAGGAAGCAGACAGTGATGGCCCAATGAGAAATCTCTGTCCGTTCATGTCTCACTGTTGGGGTCTTGCTGATGTGGCTGATAGAAAAGATGTAGGTTTGAATGGTGGATGGTTAATCATTGGGTTCATGAATGATATGAAGATTGGTTGGGTGATAAATACTGGGAGGATAGCCTTAGGTTACAGAAGGATGGAGATGGCCTTGTCAGATGGACCGATCAGTGACAACGGGTGAGGTGCCTGAAGACTGGAGGGTGGTTAATGATGGGCCATTGTTGAAGTAAGGCTGCAAGGAACAGCCATTGTACTATGGAGCTGTGAGCCTGATGGCAGTGGTGGGTCAGCTGTTGGAGGGCATTCTGAGAGACAACTTACATACATTTGGAAAAGCAAGAATTGATTAGGGATGGTCAGCTTGGCTTTGTTTGTGGAAATGATGTGTCCAACTTGATAGAGCTTTTGAAGGGATGACCAAGGAGACAGATGAGAAGGTTTCACATGGGAGACTGCTTAGTAAAATGTTAGATGGCATGACATCCAGGGAGAGAGGACAGCACGGTGCCTCAGTGGTTTGATTCTAACTCCCGGTGACTGTCTGTGTAGAGTTTAAACATTCTCTCTGTACCTGTGTGCGTTTCCTCCGGGTGATCCAGTTTCCTCCCACAGTCCAAAGATGCCATGGGAAATGCAGCATTACAGGGATAGAGTAGAGGATGTGAGTCTGGGTGGGATGCTGTTCAGACAGTCAGTGTGGGCCCAATGGACGGAATGGCTTGCTTCTACACTGTAGGAATTCTAAAATTAATCCAGAGAGACAAGTCATGTTCTGGGAATCTGGGCTTCAACCTTGAACAGGGGTGGATGTGGGTCCTTACCGTCTGAAGGGGTTTGAACACAGTCTGAGGGGGGAGCTGGGCTGAGCCCTGAAGTGTTGAGGGTGTGAATGTTTTGTGGAGCTACGGTGTGAGGGGCTTTGGGGGTTAAACACAACAAAGTGGTGCTTTCTTTGATATTGGGGGGGTATTTTCTGAGGTACTGAGGGAGCACTATCTGAGGTATTGAGAGGGCACTTTCTGAGGTACTGAGGGAGCACTTTCAGATGTGCTGGGGAATTGAGGTAGCACTTTCTGAGGTACTGAGGGAGAACTCTCTGAGGTATTGAGGGAGCACGTTGTGAGGCACTAACGGAGCATTTTCTGAGGTATTGAGGGAGCACTTTCTGAGGTATTGAGGGAGCACTGTCTGAGGTATTGAGGGAGCATTTTCTGAGGTAAAGAGGGAGCATTTTTTAGAAATTGAGGGAGCACTTACTTAGATATTGAGAGAGCACTTTCTGAGGTACTAAGGGAGAACTATCTGAGGTATTGAGAGCACTTTCTGAGGTATTGAGGGAGCAATTTCTGAGGTATTGAGGGAGCACTCTCTGGGGTACTGAGGCAGCACTATGTGAGGTACTGAGAGAGCACTTTATGAAGTATTGAGGGAGCACTCTGAGGAATTGAGAGAGTACTTTTTGAGGCTCTGAGGGAGCAGTTTCTGAGGTACTGAGGGAGCAATTTCAGATGAACTGAGGAATTGAGGTAGCACTTTCTGAGTAATTGATGGAGCACTTTCTGAGGTATTGGGGGAACACTTTCTGAGGGATTGAGGGAGCACCTTCAGAGGTACTGAGGGAGAACTAACTGGGGAATTGAGGGAGCATTATCTGAGGTATCGAGGGAGCATTATCTGAGGTATTGAGGGAGCACTTTCTGAGGTATTGAGGGAGTATTATCTGAGGTACTGAGGGAGAACTATCTGAAGTATTCAGGGAGCACTTTGAGGTATTGAAGGAGCACTATCTGAGATATAGAGGGAGAACTTTCTGAAATATATGGGAGCATTATCTGAGGTATTGAGGGAGCACTTTCTGAGGTATTGAGGGTGAAATATCTGAGCTATTGAGAGAGCACTGTCTGAGGTATTGAGGGGACACTTTCTGAGGTACCGAGTGATCAGTATCTGAGGTATTGTGGGAGCACTTTTTGAGGTACTGAGGGAGCACTTTCTCTGGTATTCAGGGAGCATTTTCTGAGGTACTGTGGGAACTCTTTCTGATGTACGGAGGGCGCACTTTTTGAGGTACTGAGGGAGCAGTGTCTGAGGTATTGAGGGGGCAATTTCTGAGGTATTGAGGGGCACATTCTGATGTACTGAGGGAGCACTTTCTAAGGTACTGAGGGAGAACTATCTGAGGTATTGAAGGATAACGATCTGAGGTACTGTGGGAGTACTTTCTGAGGTATTGAGGGAGAACTATCTGAGGTATTGAGGGAGAACCATCTGAGGTACTGATGGAGAGCCATCTGAGGTATTGTGGAGGCAGTTTCTGGGGTACTGAGAGAGCACTTCCTGAGGCACTGAGGGAGCACTGTCTGAGGTATTGTGGGCGCACTTTCTGAAGTACTGAGGGAGAACTATCTGAGGTATTGAGGGAGAACTATCTGAGGTATTGAGGGAGAACTATCTGAGGTATTGAAGGAGAACTATCTGAGGTACTGATGGAGAGCCATCTGAGGTATTGAGGAGGCAGTTTCTGGGGTACTGAGAGAGCACTTCCTGAGGCACTGAGGGAGCACTGTCTGAGGTATTGTGGGAGCACTTTCTGAAGTACTGAGGGAGAACTATTTGAGGTATTGAGGGAGAACTATCTGAGGTATTGAGGGAGAACTATCTGAGGTACTGATGGAGAGCCATCTGAGGTATTGAGGAGGCAGTTTCTGGGGTACTGAGAGAGCACTTCCTGAGGCACTGAGGGAGCACTGTCTGAGGTATTGTGGGAGCACTTTCTGAAGTACTGAGGGAGAACTATTCGAGGTATTGAGGGAGAACTATCTGAGGTACTGAGGGACAACCATCTGAGGTGTTGAGGGAGCACTTTCTGTGGTATTGATGGAGCATTTCTGAGGTACTGAGAGAACACTGTCTGAGTTATTGAGGGGACGCTTTCTGAGGTATTGAGCGAGCACTTTCTGAGGTACTGAGTGATCAGTATCTGAGGTATTGTGGGAGCACATTTTGAGGTACTGAGGGAGCACTTTCTCTGGTATTCAGGGAGCATTTTCTGAGGTACTGTGGGAACTCTTTCTGATGTACGGAGGGAGCTCTTTTTGAGGTACTGAGGGAGCAGTGTCTGAGGTATTGAGGGGGCAATTTCTGAGGTATTAAGGCGCACTTTCTGATGTACTGAGGGAGCACTTTCTAAGGTACTGAGGGCGAACTATCTGAGGTATTGAGGGAGTACTTTCTGAGGTACTGAGGGAGAAGTATTTGAGGTATTTTGGGAGAAATATCTGAGGTATTCAGGGAGCACTTTGAGGTATTGAGGGAGAACTATCTGAGGTATTGAGGGAGAACGATCTGGGGTACTGTGGGAGCACTTTCCGATGTATTGAGCGAGCACTTTCTGAGGTACTGTGGGAGCCCTTTCTGAGGTACTGTGGGAGCCCTTTCTGAGGTACTGTGGGAGCACTATCTGAGGAATTGAGGGAGCACTATCTGAGGAATTGAGGGAGCACTAGCTGAGGAATTGAGGGGGAACTATCTGAGGAATTGAGGTGGAACTATCTGAGGTATTGAGGGAGCACTATCTGAGGTATTGAGGGAGCACTATCTGAGATATTGAGGGAGCACTGTCTGGCGTACTGAGGGAGCATTTTCTGAGGTATTGAAGGAGCACTGTCTGAGGCACTGAGGGAGCACTTTCTGAGGTATTGAGGGAGCACTTTCTTAGATGTTGAGATAGCAATTTCTGAGGTTTTGAGGGAGCATTATCTGAGGCACTAAGGGAGAACTGTCTGAGGTATTGAGGGAGCACTTTCTGAGTTAGTAAGGGAGCACTTTCTGTGGTACTGAGGGAGCACTATCTGAGATACTGAGGGAGCAATTTCTGGGGTACTGAGGGAGCACTTTGTGGGTACTGAGGGAGCACTTTCTGAGGTGCTGAGTGACCACTTTCTTAGGGATTGCGGGAGCACTTTCTGAGGTACTGAGGGAGAACAATCTGAGATATAGAGGGAGCACTTTCTGAGGTATTGAGGGATCACTAAGTGAGGTACTAAGATAGCACTTTATGAAGTAGTGAGGGACACTATCTGAGGTATTGAGAGAGCCCTTTTTGAGGCTCTGAGGGAGCAGTTTCTGAAGTACTGTGGGAGCAATTTCAGATGTACTAAGGAATTGACGTAGCACTTTCTGAGGTATTGAGCGAGCACTTCCTGTGGTACTGAGGGAGAACTATCTGAAATATTGAGGGAGCATTTTCGGAGGTATTGAGGGAGCACTTTCTGAGGTATTGAAGGAGCACTGTCTGAGGTAGAGAGGGAGAACTATCTGAGGTACTGAGGGAGCACTTTTGGAGGTATTGACGGAGCACTTTCAGACGTATTGAGGGAGCACTTTAAGAGGTATTGAGGGAGAACTATCTGTGGTATTGGGGGAGAACGATCTGGGGGACTGAGGGAGCACTTTCGGAGGTATTGAGGGAGCACTATCTGAAGTACTGAGGGAGCACTTTCTGATGAACTGAGGGTGCACTTTCTGATGTAGAGGGAGCACTTTCTGAGGTACGGATGGAGCACTTTATGAGGTACTGAGGGATAACTATTTGAGGTATTGAGGGAGAACTACCTGAGGAACTGAGGGAGAGCCAACTGAGGTATTGAGGAGGCAGTTTCTGGGGTACTGAGGAAGCACTTTCTGAGGGATTGAGGGAGCACTTTCTGAGGGATTGAGGGAGCACTTTCTGAGGGATTGAGGGAGCACTTTCTGAGGGATTGAGGGAGCACTTTGAGATGTTACGCGAGCACTTTCTTAGATATTGAAGGAGTACTTTCTGAGGTAATGAGGGAGCATTATCTGAGGTACTGAAGGAGAACTATCTGAGGTGCTGTGGGAGAACAATCTGAGGTATTGAGGGAGCACTTTGTGAGGTATTGAGGGAGAACTACCTGAGGTACAGAGAAGGCAGTTTCTGGGGTACTGAGGGAGCACTTTCTGAGGGTTTGAGGGAGCACTTTCTGAAATACTGTGGGAACACTTTCTGAGATATTGAAGGAGTACTTTCTGAGGTAATGAGGGAGCATTATCTGAGGTACTGAAGGAGAACTATCTGAGGTGCTGTGGGAGAACAATCTGAGGTATTGAGGGAGCACTTTGTGAGGTATTGAGGGCGAACTACCTGAGGTACTGAGGGAGAGGCATCTGAGGTATTGAGAAGGCAGTTTCTGCTGTACTGAGGGAGCACTTTCTGAGGGTTTGAGGGAGCACTTTCTGAAATACTGTGGGAACACTTTCTGAGATATTGAAAGAGCACTTTCTGAGGCAATGAGGGAGCAATATCTGAGGTATTGAGGGAACACTTTGTGAGGTATTGAGGGAGAACTACCTGAGGTACTGAGAAGGCAGTTTCTGGGGTACTGAGGGAGCACTTTCTGAGGGTTTGAGGGAGCACTTTCTGAAATACTGTGGGAACACTTTCTGAGATATTGAAGGAGTACTTTCTGAGGTAATGAGGGAGCATTATCTGAGGTACTGAAGGAGAACTATCTGAGGTGCTGTGGGAGAACAATCTGAGGTATTGAGGGAGCACTTTGTGAGGTATTGAGGGAGAACTACCTGAGGTACTGAAGGAGAGGCATCTGAGGTATTGAGAAGGCAGTTTCTGGGGTACTGAGGGAGCACTTTCTGAGGGTATGAGGGAGCACTTTCTGAAATACTGTGGGAACACTTTCTGAGATATTGAAAGAGCACTTTCTGAGGCAATGAGGGAGCATTATCTGAGGTATTGAGGGAGCACTTTATGAGGTAGTAAGGGCGCACTTCTTGAGATACTGAGTGAGCACTTTCTGAGTTATTAAGGAAGCACTTTCTGAGGTATTGAGGGAGCACTGTCTGGCGTACTGAGGGAGCATTTTCTGACGTACAGAGAGAGCACTTTCTGTGGTATTGTGGGAGCATTTTCTGAGGTACAGAAGGAGCACTTTCTGAGGGATTGAGGGAGCACTATCTGAGGGATTGAGGGAGCACTATCTGAGGGATTGAGGGAGCACAATCGGAGGGATTGAGGGAGCACTATCGGAGGGATTGAGGGAGCACTTTGGGAGGTATTGGGGAGAACGATCTGAGGGACTGAGGGAGCACTTTCGGAGGTATTGAGGGAGAACTATTGAGGGAGCACTATCTGAGGTACTGAGGGAGCACTTTCTGATGAACTGAGGGTGCACTTTCTGATGTAGAGGGAGCACTTTGAGGTACGGATGGAGCACTTTATGAGGTACTGAGGGATAACTATTTGAGGTATTGAGGGAGAACTACCTGAGGTAGTGAGGGAGAGCCAACTGAGGTATTGAGGAGGCACTTTCTGAGGGATTGAGGGAGCACTTTCTGAGGGATTGAGGGAGCACTTTCTGAGGTACTGAGGGAGCACTGTCTGAGGTATTGAGGGGGAACTTTGAGGTACTGAGGGGACACTTTCTGAGGTATTGAGCGAGCACTTTCTGATGTACTGAGGGATCACTATCTGATGTATTGTGGGAGCACCTTTTGAGGTACAGAGGGAGCACTTTCTCTGGTATTCAGGGAGCATTTTCTGAGGTACTGTGGGAGCTCTTTCTGATGTGCTGAGGGAACACTTTCTGAGGTACAGAGGGAGCACTTTTTGAGGCATTGAGGGAGCAGTGTCTGAGGTATTGAGGGGCACTTTCTGAGGTATTGAGGGATCACTTTCTGAGGAACTGAGGGAGCACTTTCTGAGGTACTGTGGAAGCACTTTCTGAGGTACTGAGAGAGCGCTTTCTGAGTTTATTGGGGGAGCACTGTCTGAGGTATTGAGGGGGCACTTTCTGAGGAACTGAGGCAGCATTTTTGAGGAATTGAGGGAGAACTATCTGAGGAATTGAGGGAGCATGATCTGATTACTGAGGGAGAACTATGTGAGTTACTGAGGGAGAACTATGTGAGGTACTGAGGCAGCACTATCTGAGGTACTGAGGCAGCACTATCTGAGGTACTGAGGGAGCACCATCTGAGGTACTGAGGGAGCACTTTCTGAGGTATTGAGGAAGAACTATCAGATGTACTGAGGGAGCACATTGTGATATTGAGGGAGCACTATCTGAGGAATTGAGGGAGCATGATCTGAGTTACTGAGGGAGAACTATGTGAGGTATTGAGGGAGAACTATCTGAGGTACTAAGGGAGCACTTTCTGAGATAGTGAGGGAGCACTTTATGAGGTGCTGAGGGAGCACTGTCTGAGGTATTGAGGTGGCACATTCTGAGGTATTCAGGGAGCACTTTCTGAGGTATTGAGGGAGCACTACCTGAGATAGAGTGAGCAATTTCTGAGGTATTGAGGGTGAACTCTCCTTCTTTATGGTCATTTAAGCTGGCATTGGATAGGCATTTGGAAGTTATTGGGCTAGTATAGGTTAGGTAGGATTCGGTCGGCGCAACATCGAGGGCCGAAGGGCCTGTACTGCGCTGTATCCTTCTATGTTCTATGTTCTATTAACTACCTTAGATATTGAAGGAGCATTTTCTGAGGTACTGTGGGAGCACTTTCTGAGGTACTGTGGGAGCACTTTATGAGGTACTGAGAGAGAACTACCTGAGGTACTGAGTGAGAGCCATCTGAGGTATTGAGGCAGTTTCTGGGGTATTGAGGGAGCACTTTGAGGTATTGAGGGAGCACTACCTGAGGTATTGAGGGAGCACCGTCTGAGGTATTGAGGGAGCACTTTCTGAGTTATTGGGGGAGCACTTTCAGACATATTGAGGGAGCGCTTTCAGATGTATTGAGGGATCACTTTATCAGAAAGTGAGGGAGAACTATCTGAGATATTGAGTGAGCATTTTCTGAGGTATTGAGGGAGCACTTGCTGAGGTGTTGTGGAAGAACTATCTGAGGTATTGAGGAAACACTTTCTGAAGTATTGTGGGAGCTCTTTCTGATGTACTGAGGGAGCACTTTACAGGTGCAGAGGGAGCACTGTCTCAGATATTGAGGTGGCACATTCCGAGGTATTCAGGGAGCACTTTCTGAGGTACTGAGGGAGAACTATCTGAGGTATTGAGGGAGAACTACCTGAGGTATTGAGGGAGAACTATCTGAGGTACTGAGGGAGCACTTTCTGACGTATTGAGGTAGGACTTTGAGGTACTGAGGTAGGACTTTCTGAGGTACTGAGGTAGGACTTTCTGAGGTACTGAGGTAGGACTTTCTGAGGTATTGAGGGAGAACTATCTGAGGTATTGAGGGAGAACTATCTGATGTACTGAGGGAGCACTTTCTGAGGTACTGAGGGAGCACTGTCTGAGGTATTGAGGTGGCACATTTTGAAGTATTCAGGGAACACTTTGAGGTACTGTGGGAGAACAATCTGAGGTATTGAGGGAGCACTTTGTGAGGTACTGAGGGAGAACTATTTGAGTTATTGAGGGAGAACTACCTGAGGTACTGAGGGAGAGCCATCTGAGGTATTGAGGAGGCAGTTTCTGGGGTACTAATGGAGCACTTTCTGAGGTGCTGAGGGAGCACTGTCTGAGGTATTCAGGGAGCACTTTCTGAGGTACTGAGGGAGAACTATCTGAGGTACTGAGGGAGAACTATCTGAGGTACTGAGGGAGAACTATCTGAGGAATTGAGGGAGAACTATCTGAGCTATTGACTGAGAACTAGCTGAGATATTGAGGAGGCAGTTTCTGGGGTACTGAGGGAGCACTTTCTGAGGTGCTGAGGGAGCACTGTCTGAGGTATTGAGGTGGTACTTTGAGGTATTCAGGGAACACTTTTTGAGGTAATGAGGGAGAACTATCTGAGGAATTGAGGGAGAACTATCTGACGTATTGAGGAGGCAGTTTCTGGGGTACTGAGGGTGCACTGTCTGAGGTATTGAGGTGGCACTTTGAGGTATTCAGGGAGCACTTTCTGAGGTAATGTGGGAGCACTTTCTGAGGAATTGAGGGAGCACTTTGAGGTATTGAGGGAGAACTATCTGAGGTATTGAGGAGGCAGTTTGTGGGGTACTGAGGGAGCACTGTCTGAGGTATTGAGGGGACACTTTCTCAGGTATTGAGGGAGAACTTTCTGAGGTACTGAGGGATAACTATTTGAGGTAATGAGGGAGAACTACCTGAGGTACTGAGGGAGAACTATCTGAGGTACTGAGGGAGAACTATCTGAGGAATTGAGGGAGAACTATCTGAGCTATTGACTGAGAACTAGCTGAGATATTGAGGAGGCAGTTTCTGGGGTACTGAGGGAGCACTTTCTGAGGTGCTGAGGGAGCACTGTCTGAGGTATTGAGGTGGTACTTTGAGGTATTCAGGGAACACTTTCTGAGGTAATGAGGGAGAACTATCTGAGGAATTGAGGGAGAACTATCTGACGTATTGAGGAGGCAGTTTCTGGGGTACTGAGGGTGCACTGTCTGAGGTATTGAGGTGGCACTTTGAGGTATTCAGGGAGCACTTTCTGAGGTAATGTGGGAGCACTTTCTGAGGAATTGAGGGAGCACTTTGAGGTATTGAGGGAGAACTATCTGAGGTATTGAGGAGGCAGTTTGTGGGGTACTGAGGGAGCACTGTCTGAGGTATTGAGGGGACACTTTCTCAGGTATTGAGGGAGCACTTTCTGAGGTACTGAGGGATAACTATTTGAGGTAATGAGGGAGAACTACCTGAGGTACTGAGGAAGAGCCATCTGAGGTATTGCGGAGGCAGTTTCTGGTGTACTGAGAGAGCACTTTCTGAGGGATTGAGGTAGCAATTTCTGAGATACTGTGGGAACACTTTCTGAGATATTTTGGGAGCACTTTCTTAGATATTGAAAGAGCACTTTCTGAGATAATGAGGGAGCATTATCTGAGGTATTGAGGGAGCACTTTCTGAGGTAGAAAGGGCGCACTTCCTGAGGTAGTGAGTGAGCACTTTCTGGGTTACTGAGGGAGCACATTCTGGGGTACTGAGGGAGCACTTTCTGAGGCATTGAGAGAGCACTTTCTGAGGTACTGAGGGAGAAATACCTGAGGTGTTGAGGGAGCACTTTCTGAGGTACTGAGGGAGAACTATTTGAGGTATTGATGGAGAACTATCTGAGGTACTGAGGGACAACCATCTGAGCTTTTGAGGGAGCATTTTCTGAGGTACTGAGGGAACACTTCCTGAGGATTTGAGGGAGCACTGTCTGAGGTACTGAGAGAGCACTGTCTGAGGTACTGAGGGGACACTATCTGAGGTATTGAGCGAGCACTTTCTGAAGTACTGCGGGATCACTATCTGAGGTATTGTGGGAGCACTTTTTGTGGTACTGAGGGAGCACTTTCTCTGGTAATCAGGGAGCATTATCTGAGGTACAGTGGAAGCTCTTTCTAATGTAGTGAGGGAGCACTTTCTGAGGTACTGAGGGAGCAGTGTCTGAAGTATTGATGGGACACTTTCTGAGGTACTGAGGGAGCACTTTCTGAGCCACTGAGAGAGCGCTTTCTGAGGTTATTGGGGAGCACTGTCTGAGGTTATGAGGGAGCACTTTCTGAGGAACTGAGGCAGCATTTTTGAGGTATTGAGGGAACACTATCTGAGGAATTGAGGGAGCATGATCTGTGTTACTGAGGGAGAACTATGAGAGGTACTGAGGGAGCACTATGAGAGGTACTGAGGGAGCACTATGAGAGGTACTGAGGGAGCACTATCTGAGGTACTGAGGGAGCATTATCTGAGGTACTGAGGGAGCATTATCTGAGGTACTGAGGGAGCACTTTCTGAGGTACTGAGGGAGCACTTTCTGAGGTACTGAGGGAACACTTTCTGAGGGATGAGGGAGCAATTTCTGAGATACTGTGGGAGCACTTTCTGAGATATTGAGGGAGATCTTTCTGAGGTAGTGAGGAAGCACTATCATTGTACCGAGAGAGCTCTTTATGAGGTATTGAGGTAGCACTGTCTGTGGTATTAAGAGAGCACTTTTTGAGATACTGAGGGGGCACTTTCTGAGGTACTGAGGGAGCAATTTCAGATGTACTGAGGAATTGAGGAACCACTTTCTGAGATATTGAGGGAGCACTTCCTGAGGTACTGAGGGAGAACTATCTGTGGAATTGAGGGAGCATTATCTGTGGTGTTGAGAGAGCTCCTTCTGAGGAACTGAGGGAGCACATTCTGGGGTACTTAGGGAGCACTGTCTGAGGTACTGAGGGAGAACCATCTGAGGTATTGAGGGAGCATTTTCTGAGGTTTTGAGCGAGCACTTTCTGAGGTACTGAGGGATCACTATCTAAGGTATTGTGGGAGCACATTTTGAGGTACTGAGGGAGCACTTTCTCTGGTATTCAGGGAGCATTTTGTGAGGTACTGTGGGAGCTCTTTCTGATGTATGAGGGAGCACTTTCTGAGGAAGGAGGGTTCACTTTTTGTGGTACTGAGGGAGCAGTGTCTGAGGTATTGAGGGGGCATTTTCTGAGGTATTGAGGGTGCACTTTCAGAGTAACTGAGGGAGCACTGTCTGAGGTATTGAGGAAACACTATCTGAGGTATTGTGGGTGCAGTTTCTGAGGGTATTGTGGGTGCAGTTTCTGAGGTTATTGGGGGAGCACTGTCTGAGGTTATGAGAGAGCACTTTCTGAGGTACTGAGGGAGCACTTTCTGAGGTACTGAGGGAGCACTTTCTGAGGTACTGAGGGGGCACTGTCTGAGGTACTGAGGGAGAACTATTTGAGGTATTGATGGAGAGCTATCTAAGGTACTGAGGGAGAACCATCTGAGGTGTTGAGGGAGCATTTTCTTAGATATTGAGGGAGCTCTGTCTGAGGTAGTGAGGGAGCACTATCTGTTGTTCCGAGAGAGCACTTTGAGGTACTGAGGGAGCAATTTCAGATGTACTGAGGAATTGAAGAAGCACTTTCTGAGGTAGTGATGGAGAAGTATTTGAGGCATTGAGGGAGAACAATCTGAGGTACTCAGCGAGAGCTATCTGAGGTATTGAGGAGGCAGTTTCTGGGGTACTGAGGGAGCACTTTTTTGAGGTGCTGAGGGAGCACTTTCTGAGATATTGAGGGAGCACTTTCTGATGTATTGTGGGAGCACTATCTGAAGTACCGAGAGAGCACTTTATGAGGTATTGAGGTAGCACTGTCTGAGGTATTAAAAGAGCACTTTTTGAGGTACTGAGGGTGCACTTACAGAGGCACTGAGGGATCAATTTCAGATGTACTGAGGAATTGAGGAACCACTTTCTGAGATATTGAGGGAGCACTTCCTGAGGTACTGAGGGAGAACTATCTGGGGAATTGAGGGAGCATTATCTGTGGTACTGAGGGAGCACTGTCTGAGGTACTGAGGGAGCACATCCTAAGGTATTGAGGGAGCACATTCTGGGGTATTGAGGGAGCACTTTCTGAGGTGTTGATGGAGAACTATCTGAGGTATTGAGGGAGCATTACCTGAGGTATTCGGGGAGCACTTTCTGAGATATTGAAGGAGAATTATCCGAGGTACTGAGGGAGAACTATCTGAGGAATTGTGAGAGCACTTTCTGAGGTATTGAGGGAGAAGTATTTGAGGTATAGAGGGAGCACTTTCTGAGGTACTGAGGGAGCACTTTCTGAGGTACTGAGGGAGCACTTTCTGAGGTAGTGAGGGGGAACTATCTGAGTTACTGATGGAGAACTATCTGAGGAATTGAGGGAGCACTTTCTGAGGTACTGAGGGAGAAGTATTTGAGAACTATTCGAGGTATTGAGGGAGATCTACCTGAGGTACTGTGCGAGAGCCATCTGAGGTAATGAGAAGGCAGTTTCTGGGGTACTGAGGGAACACTTTCTGAGGTACTGTGTGAGCACTTTTTGAGATATTGAGGGAGCAGTATCTGAAGTACCGAGAGAGCACTTTATGAGGTAATGAGGTAGCACTGTCTGAGGTATTAAGAGAGCACTTTTTGAGGTCCTGAGGGTGCACTTCCTGAGGGACTGAGGGAGCAATTTCGGATGTACTGAGGAATTGAGGTTGAACTTTCTGAGGTATTGAGGGAGCGCTATCTGGGGAATTGAGGGAGCATTATCTGAGGTACGGAGGGAGCACTGTCTGAGGTATTCAGGGGGCACTTTCTGAGGTATTGAGGAAGAACCATCTGAGGTACTGAGGGAGCATTTCTGAGGTACTGAGAGAGCACAGTCTGAGGTACTGAGGGATCACTACCTGAGGAATTGTGGGAGCACTATCTGAGGTACTGAGGTCGGACTTTCTGAGATTTTGAGGGATCACTTTCAGGCGTATTGAGGGAGCACTTTCAGACATATTGAGGGAGCACTTTCAGACGTATTGAGGGAGAACTATCTGAGATATTGAGGGAGCATTTTCTGAGGTATTGAGGGAGAACTATCTGAGGTAGGGAGGGAGCACTTTCTGATGTATTGTGGGAGCTATTCTGATGTACTGAGGGAACACTTACTGAGGGAGCGCTTTCTGAGATATTGAGGGAGCGCTTTCTGAGGTATTGAGGGAGTACAATCTGAGGGACTGAGGGAGAACTATTTGAGGGACAGAGGGAGCGCTGTCAGGTATTGAGGTGGTACTTTCTGAGGCATTCAGGGAACACTTTCTGAGGTTAAAGGGAGCACATTGTGAGGTACTGAGGGAGAACTATCTGAGGTATTGAGGAGGCAGTTTCTGGGGTACTGTGGCAGCACTTTCTGAGGTGCTGAGAGAGCACTTTCTGAGGTACTGAAGGAACACTTTCTGAGATAGAGAGTGAGCACTTTCTGAGATATTGAGGGACCACAATCTGAAGTACCAAGAGAGCACTTTATAAGGTATTGAGCTAGCACTGTCTGAGGCATTAAGAGAGCACTTTTTGAGGTACTGAGGGGTCACTTTCTGAGGTACTGAGGGAGCAATTTCAGATGTACTGAGGAATTGAGGTCGCACTTTCTGAGGTATTGAGGGAACACTTTCTGAGGTACCGAGGGAGAAATATTTGGGGAATTGAGGGAGCATTATCTGAGGTATTGAGCGAGCACTTTCTGGGGTACTGAGGGAGCACATTCTGGGGTACTGAGGGAGCACTTAAGTATTGAGAGAGCACTTTCTGAGGTACTGAGGGAGAACTATTTGAGTTATTGATGGAGAACTATCTGAGGTACAGAGGGAGAACCATCTGAGGTGTTGAGGAGCACTTTCTGAGGTATTGAGGTAGGACTATCTGAGGTATTAAGAGAGCGCTTTTTAAGGTACTGATGGAGCACTTACTGAGGTACTGAGGGAGCAATTTCAGATGCACTGAGCAATTGAGGTAGCACTTTCTGAGGTTCTGAGGGAACACTTTCTGAGGTATTGAGCGAGCACTTTCTGAAGTACTGTGGGATCACTATCTGAGGTATTGTGGGAGCACGTTTTGAGGTACTGAGGGAGCACTTTCTCTGGTATTCAGGGAGCATTTTCTGAGGTACTGTGGGAGCTCTTTCTGATGTACTGAGGGAGCACTTTCTGAGTTACGGAGGGAGCACATTTTGAGGAAGCAGTGTCTGAGGTATTGATAGGCCATTTCTGAGGTATTGAGTTGCACTTTCTGAGGTACTGGGGGAGAACATTCTGAGGTATTGGGGGAGCACTTTGAGTAACTGAGGGAGAAATGTCTGAGGTATTGAGGGAACACTATCTGAGGTATTCAGGGAGCACTTTCTGAGGTACTGAGGCAGCATTTTTGAGGAATTGAGGTAGAACTATCTGAGGAATTGAGGGAGCATGATCTGAGTTACTGAGGGAGAACTATGTGAGGTACTGAGGGAGAACTATGTGAGGTACTGAGGGAGAACTATGTGAGGTACTGAGGGAGCACTATCTGAGGTACTGAGGGAGCACTATCTGAGGTATTGAGGAAGAACTATCTGATGTACTGAGAGAGCACTTTATGAGGTGCTGAGGGACCAATGTCTGAGTTATTGAGGTGGCACATTCTGAGGTATTCAGGGAGCACTATCTGAGGTACTGAAGGTGAACTATTTGAGGTATTGAGGGAGAACTACCTGAAGTACTGAGGGAGAGGCATCTGAGGTATTGAGGAGGCAGTTTCTGGGTACTGAGGGAGCACTATCTGAGGAACTGAGGCAGCATTTTCTGAGGTATTGAGAGAGCCTCTTCTGAGGTATTCAGGGAGCACGTTCTGAGGTACTGATGGAGCACTATCTGAGGTGTTGAGGAAGCACTATCTGAGGTACTGTGGGAGCACTATCTGAGGTACTGAGGGAGCACTTTGTGAGGTACTGAGGGAGCAGTGTCTGAGGTATTGAGGGGCACTTTCTGAGGTAATGAGGGAGAAGTATTTGAGGTATCGAGGTAGAACTATCTGAGGTATTGAGGGAGTACGGTCTGTGGTACTGAGGGAACACTTTCTGAGGTATTGAGGGTGAACTATCTGATGTACTGAGGGATCACTTTCTGAGGTACTGAGGGAGCACATTCAGAGATATTGAGGGTAGCACTTCCTGATGTATTGTGGGTGCTCTTTCTGATGTACTGAGGGAGCACTATCTGCGGAATTGAGGGAGCATCATCTGAGGTATAGTGGGAGAACTATCTGAAATACTGAGGGATCACTTTCTGAGGTACTGAGGGATCACTTTCTGATGTACTGAGGGATCACTTTCTGAGGTATTGAGGGAGCTCTTTCTGAGGTATTAAGGGAGTACTATCTGAGGAATTGAGGGAGCACTTTCTGAGGAACTGAGGCAGCATTTTCTGAGGTATTGAGAGAGCATCTTCTGAGGTATTCAGGGAGCACGTTCTGAGGAATTGAGGGAGCATCGTCTGAGGTTTAGTGGGAAAACTATCTGAAATATTGAGTGAGCACTTTCTGAGGTATTGAGGGTGAACTATCTGAGATATTGAGGGTGCATTTTCTGAGGTACTGAGGGAGCGCTTTCTGAGGTGCTGACGGAGCACTGTCTGAGGTACTGAGGCAGAACTATCTAAGGTACAGAGGGTGAACTATCTGAGGAATTGAGGGAGCACTTTCTGAGGTGCTGATGGGGCAATTTCTCAGGTATTGTGGGAGTACGATCTGTGGTACTGAGGGAGCACATTCTGAGATATTGAGGGTGAACTCTGAGTTATTGTGGGAACACTTTCTGATGTACTGAGGGATCACTTTCTGATGTACTGAGGGATCACTTTCTTAGGTATTGAGGGAACACTTTCTGAGGAACTGAGGCAGCATTTTCTGAGGTATTGAGAGAGCATCTTCTGAGGTATTCAGGGAGCACGTTCTGAGGTATTGAGGGAGCACTTTCAGACGTACTGATGGAGCACTATCTGAGGTATTGAGGGAGCACTATCTGAGGTACTGTGGGAGTACTTTCTGATGTACTGAGGGAGCACATTCTGAGGTACTGAGGGAGCACATTCTGAGGTACTGAGGGATCACTTTCTGAGGTACTGAGGGATGACTTTCTGAGGTATTGAGGGAGCTCTTTCTGACGTATTGAGGGAGCACTATCTGAGGAATTGAGGGAGCACTTTCTGAGCAACTGAGGCAGCATTTTCTGAGGTATTGAGAGGGCATCTTCTGAGGTATTCAGGGAGCACGTTCTGAGGTACTGATGGAGCACTATCTGAGGTGTTGAGGGAGCATTATCTGAGGTGTTGAGGGAGCATTATCTGAGGTGTTGAGGGAGCATTATCTGAGGTGTTGAGTGAGAAATATCTGAGGTATATAGGGTAGCACTTCATGATGTAATGTGGGAGCTCCTTCTGATGTACTGAGGGAGCACTACCTGAGGAATTGAGGGAGCATCATCTGAGGTATTGCGGGATCACTTTCTGATGTACTGAGGGAGCACTTTCTGATGTACTGAGGGAGCACATTCTGAGGTATTGAGGGAGAACTATCTGAGATATTGAGGGTGCATTTTCAGAGGTATTGTGGGAGCACTTTCTGAGGTGCTGACGGAGCACTGTCTGAGGTACTGAGGCAGAACTATCTGAGGTACTGAGGGAGAACTATCTGAGGAATTGAGGGAGCACTTTCTGAGGTGCTGATGGGGCAAATTCTGAGGTACTGAGGGAGCACTTTCTGAGGTATTGTGGGAGCACTTTCTGAAGTATTGAGGGAGAACTATCTGAGGTATTGAGGGAGAACTATCTGACGTACTGAGGGAGAAACATCTGAAGTACTGAGGGAGCACTTTGAGGAATTGAGGGAGCAATTTCTCAGGTATTCAGGGAACATTTTCTGAGGTACTGTAGGAGCTCTTTCTGAGGTACGGAGGGAGCACTTTCTGAGGTACGGAGGGAGCACTTTGTGAGGTTCTGAGTGAGCACTGTCTGAGGTATTGATGGGGCAATTTCTGAGGTATTGAGGAAGCACTTTCTGAGGTAGTGAGAGAGCGCTTTGAGGTTATTGAGGGAGCACTTTCTGAGGAGCTGAGGGAGCACTTTCTGAGGAACTGAGGGAGCATTTTTGAGGTATTGAGGGAGCATTTTTGAGGTATTGAGGGAGCACTATCTGAGGTATAGAGGGAGCACTTTCTGAGGAACTGAGGGAGCATTCTTGAGGTATTGAGGGAGCAGTATCTGAGGTATAGAGGGAGCACTTTCTGATGTACTGACGGAGCACTACCTGAAATATTGAGGGATCACTTTCTGAGGTACTGAGGGAGCACTGTCTGAGGTACTGAGGGAGCACTTTTTGGGGTACTGAGGGAGCACTATCTGAGGTACTGAGGGAGCACTATCTGAGGTACTGAGGGAGCACTATCTGATGTATTGCGGGAGCACTTTCTGAGGTATTGCGGGAGCACTTTCTGAGGTACTGAGGGAACACTTTCTGAGGTATAGAGGGAGCACTTTCTGAAGAAATGAGGCAGCATATTTGAGGTATTGAGGGAGCACTATCTGAGATATTGTGCGAGCACGACCTGAGGTATTGAGGGAGCACTATCTGAGGTATTGAGGGAGCACTATCTGAGGTATTGAGGGAGCACTTTGAGGTATTGAGGGAGCACTATCTGAGGAATTGAGGGAGCATTATCTGAGATATTGAGGGAGCATTTTCTGAGGTATTGAGGGAGCACCTTCTGAGCTATTGAGGGAGCACTTTCTCAGGTATTCAGGGAGCATTTTCTGAGGTACTGTGGGAGCTCTTTCTGACGTATGGAGGGAGCAATTTATGAAGTACTGAGTGAGCACTGTCTGAGGTTATTGAGGGAGGACTGTCTGAGGTACTGAGGGAGCACTTTCTGAGGAACTGATGCAGCATTATTGAGGTATAGATGGAGCACTATCTGATGTACTGATGGAGCACTTTCTGAGATATTGAGGAAGCAATTTCTGAGGTACTGAGGGAGCACTGTCTGATGTATTGAGGGGCACTTTCTAAGGTATTGAAGGAGCACTTTCTGAGGTACTGAGCGAGAACTATCTGAGGTACTAAGGGAGGACTTTGGGAGATACTGAGGGAGAACTATTTGAGGTATTGAGGGAGATCTACCCGAAGTACTGAGGGAGAGCCATCTGAGGTGATGAGAGAGCACTTTCTGAGGTACTGAGGGAGCAATTTCAGACGTACTGAGGAATTGAGGTAGCAGTTTCAGAGGTATTGAGGGACCATTTTCTGAGGTATTGAGGGAGCACCTTCTGAGGTATTGAGGGAGCACCTTCTGAGGTATTGAGAGAGCACCTTCTGAGGTATTGAGGGAGCAGTATCTGAGGTGTTGAGGGAGCACTATCTGAGGTATTGAGGGAGCACTGTCTGAGGTATTGAGGGGGCACATTCTGAGGTAATGAGGGACCACTTTCTGAGGTATTGAGGGAGCACTTTGAGGTACTGAGGCAGACTATCTGAGGTACTGAGGGAGATCCATCTGAGGTATTGAGGGAGCACTTTCTGAGGTATTGAGGGAGCACTATCTGAGGTACTGAGGAAGCACTTTCTGAGGGTATTGAGGAATCAATTTCTGATGTATTGAGGGAGCACTTTCTGAGGTACTGAGGAAGCACTTTCTGAGGGTATTGAGGAAGCACTTTCTGAGGTATTGAGGGAGCACATTCTGAGGTACTGAGTCAGAACTATCTGAGGAATTGAGGGAACACTTCTTGAGGTACTGAGGGAGATCTATTTGAGGTATTGAGGGAGGACTATCTGAGGTATTGAGGAAGCATTTTCTGAGGTATTGAGGGAGCACTTCCTGATTTAATGTGGGAGCACTTTCTGAGGAACTGAGGGAGCATTTTATGAGGTGCTAAGGGAGCACTGTCTGAGGTATTGAGGTGGCACTTTGAGGTAGTGAGGTAGCACTTTCTGAGGTACTGAGGGAGAACTATGTGATGTATTGTGGGAGCTCTTTCTGATATACTAAAGGAGCACTTTCTGAGGTACTGAGGAAGCACTTTCTGAGGGTATAGAGGAATCACTTTCTGAGGTATTGAGGGAGTACTTTCTGAGGTATTGAGGGAGAACTATGTGATGTATTGTGGGAGCTCTTTCTGATGTACTGAGGGAGCACTATCTGAGGAATTGAGAAGCATTATCTGAGGTATAGAGGGAGAACTATCAGAAATATTGAGAGAGCACTTTCTGAGGTATTGAGGGAGCACTTTCTGAGGTACTGAGGTGGCAATTTCTGAGTTATTGAGGGAGCACTGTCTGAGGTATTGAGGGAACATTTTCTGAGGTATTGAGGGAGAACTATCTGAGGTATTGAGGTATCATTTTTTGACGTATTGAGGGCGCACTTTCTGAGGTACTGAGGGAGCACTTTCTGAGTTACTGAGTGAGCATTTTCTGAGGTATTGAGGGAGCACATTCTGAGGTACTGAGTGAGAACTATCTGAGGAATTGAGGGAACACTTCTTGAGGTACTGAGGGAGATCTATTTGAGGTATTGAGGGAGGACTATCTGAGGTATTGAGGAAGCATTTACTGAGGTATTGAGGGAGCACTTCCTGATTTAATGTGGGAGCACTTTCTGAGGAACTGAGGGAGCATTTTATGAGGTGCTAAGGGAGCACTGTCTGAGGTATTGAGGTGGCACTTTGAGGTAGTGAGGGAGCACTTTCTGAGGTACTGAGGGAGAACTATGTGATGTATTGTGGGAGCTCTTTCTGATATACTAAAGGAGCACTTTCTGAGGTAGTGAGGAAGCACTTTCTGAGGTACTGAGGGAGAAATTTCTGCGGTATTGAAGGAGCACTTTCTGATGTACTGAGGACGCACTATTACTGAGGTATTGAGGGAGCACTATCTGAGGTATTGCGCGAACATTTTCTGAGGTACAGAGGGAGCACTTTCTGAGGTACTTAGGATGCACTATCTGAGGTATTGAGGGAGCACTATCTGAGGAATTGAGAGAGCATTATCTGAGGTATTGAGGGAGCTCTTTCCAAGGTATTGAGGTATAGAGGGAGAATTATCTGAAATAGTGAGGGAGCACTTTCTGAGGCATTGTGGGAGCACTTTCTGAGGTACTGAGGGAGCACTATATGTGGTACTGTGGGAGAATCATCAGAGATATTGTGGGAGCACTTTCTGAGGTACTGAGTGATCACTTTCTGAGGTACTGAGTGATCACTTTCTGAGGTACTGAGTGATCACTTTCTGAGGTATTGAGGGAGCAGTATCTGAGGTATTGAGGGATCACTGAGGTATTGAGGGAGCACTTTCTGAGGTATTGCGTGAACATTTTCTGAGGTACAGAGGGAGCACTTTCTGAGGTACTGAGGGAGCACTATCTGAGGTGCTGAGGGATCACTGTCTGACGTATTGTGGGAGCGCTTTCTGAAGTACTGGGGGAGCACGTTCTGAGGTATTGAGGGAGCACTTTCTCAGGTACTAAGGGAGCATTATCTGAGGTATTGAGGGAGAACTATCTGAGGTATTGAGGGTGAAATATCTGATGTACTGAGGGAGCAATTTCTAAGGTACTGTGGATGGTCTTTCAGATGACTGAGGGCGAACTTTCTGAGGAATTGAGGGAGCACTTCATGAGGTGCTGAGGGAGCACTGCCTGAGGTATTGAGGGAGAACTTTCTGAGGTACTGAGGGAGCAATTTCTGAGATACTGAGGGACCACTTTCTGAGGTACTGAGTCAGCACTATCTGACATATTGAGGGAGAACCATCTGGGAAATTGAGGGAGCACTTTCTGAGGAACTTAAGGAACACTTTCTGATGTTTTGTGGGAGAATTTCTGAGGTACTGAGGGAGCACTTTCTCTCAATCTCTGTCTCTCGCCCCTTTCTCTCAATCTCTCTCTCACTCTCGCCTCCCTATCTCTCTCTCTCTCTCTCGAATTCCCCTCTCTCTCTCGCCCCCTCTCTCTCTCGCCCCCTCTCTCTCACTTTCGCCACATCTCTCTCTCGACCCCCTCTCTCGCCCCTCTGTGTCTCTCTCTCTCTCGCCTGCTCTCTCTTGCACCCCCTCTCTCTCTCGCCCCCACTCTCTCTGTTGCCCCCTCACTCTTTCGCCCCCTCTCTCGACAACCCCTCTCTATCTCTCGTCCCCCTCTCTCTCTCTCTCGCATCCCCTCTCTCTCTCGCCCCCCTCTCTCTTTCGCCCCGTCACTCTCTTTCTCTCGCCCCACTCTCTCTCACACCCCTCTCTCTCTCGCCCCATCTCTGTCTAGCCCCCCTCTCTCTCTCGCCCCCTCTCTCTCTTTCTCTCGCCCGCCTCTCTCTCTCTCGCCCCACTCTCTCTCTCGCCAGCCCCTCTCTCTCACACGCTCTCTCTCGCTCTGTCTCTCGCCGCACCACTCTCTCGCCCCACCACTCTCTCGCCCCCCTCTCTCTCGCCCCCCTCTCTCTC